>NC_068361.1:59076470-59284571 GCF_020536995.1 Dreissena polymorpha
ACTAAAATGGTTTTCATAGAAGCGAAGTTTTCAAACATGTGCGTTTATCAATGCGGCTGGTGTTTTAACTCTAAGCCTTTATCACTGTGTATGTGCGATAAGTTTTTCATTTTCTTCACTTTTAACAAAAACTATTTTTTAATCGAAGTAGATATTATTTGTTTGAGTATATTTATTGTTTACAGAAACGAAACATAAAATTACTTCATATAGAACATATATGCCTGTTAGATTTATCTGAGCTATGCGGCAAACACATCAAGCATATAAAAGAACCGAAATGTTGTATACCCATTGATTGAGAAACTCAATAACTGATGCAAATATATTGCAAGCCAGACAATGCTATCACATTTTTCACAAATCCACATTTGACCTACTCCTATATCGAGATAAATACCAACACACAACATATATATGGTGCCGTTTTCCTATAGCATTTTTCGATGTGCATATTAATGTCATTGTTTTGAATTTTAAAACAAACACCAATTAGCGTATATCAATAAAACATGTTAGTAAAATATTCAAGTGTGTATTTATGTGATGATAGTTCACGAGTCTTTGGTAAATTATTTCGAGAAATCGAAGTTTTTTTATCTTTATTCCGGAACTGCTACATGTTTGCAAAATCCACCAATCTGTGGTACAAGCAAGCTGTCATAATTAGAGTCCGTTAAAAACCGAAGTTCAATTGGTACATAAACGGGGTGCGCGAGTGTGTGTACCTTCGGATTAGTGACATGTTTTTTTCCAAATCTAACACATTCCGTACAAGATACTACATACACTATTCCTAGGCAATCAATGAGTTTATATCATTTGCTGTTGACAGATTTCATACTTCCGAGCGAACCATGCAATATTCCAAACGGAATATGTCAGACGAAATGTACGTGCAAGGAAGGATTCATAGCCGTGAACGAATCGTGCCTAGGGAGAGTAAGAAAAACGTGTATTTAAATGAAATAAGGAGAATTTAAATGTTCACATATGCGTTATTTACTGCGCAGACTGGATGTTTAAATGTCGTTTCGGAATTAGTTTTTACATGTTTGCCCAGCGACGAAATAATTTTCGTTTTAGTATAATATTCACGACTGTCCACAGTGGGTCGACCTTGCAACGTTATTGCCGCCCCGGGCCAGTATTCACCAACAATACTTCAGCAATTCTTAGATTAAAGAATAAAGAAAATTCTTTAGTCTTATTCACTAACGACGAAAATATGCGTAAACAAATCTTTTTACTTTACTTTCGTGTTCGGTTTAAGCAACTAAACATAAATCAAATTGATATTTTGTTACAAATATTGATATCAATTAAAACACACACATTTTCTATTCACTTATACAAAATGTAACGCAAATGTATAACAGCGTCAGTAACGTAAGAACAATAATAATAAATAACACTGTGGTAGAACATGTATTTACATTTATTAACATTTATTAAAGCGGTTTTAAATGGTCATTACTGCATTTTAGAAGTTTCAACGTTGAAATGTGACGTTTCGGAAAGCGAATCTAGCTTACATATTATGAAATGATGTTTTTTATGTCCGTGTGTGTTTTAACAAATATAATTTTACGGTCATTGCTTGATAGCATTGTTATTATTTTAGTGCAGTCAGACGTAATAGCCGCCGAAACGTACACCAACTACGTTAGTTAAGTGAAATGTCTATGCGCCGTTATTTTGCAAGATTTCGTATAGCGTCTTCCTTATGAACTGCATAATGCTACAACTTTGATAAAATCTTTAACGCTCGATTCAACATTATTGTTGAGTTAATCATAACGCTAAAACGGACTAACTATTGTACATGGAGAAAGTAAATAAAAACATTTTCTGGAGCAAGAAGTTGAAAAACAAAACATACATATCAATTTTGACTTCCATTGCAACCAAATTTAGGTTCGATGATGACAGCCAGATATTGCTCTCTTTTAATTGAATGTTTGAAAAATTCGTTAGATTTTGATCTCGAGGAGTTGTAAATAACTGATGAAAACTGGTATGACTGGTGCGGTATAAATCGCAACGTTTAGCTTTAATTAATGTATTTTTATTTTTATATTATTTGATTAAAGGTAGTTTTGCCTTAAAAATCGATTATTATTTTTAAGGTAATTAATCTTGTTCAATCTGAACGCTTCGGCGGACAATGAATTGTTCGAGGATTCCCGATTGTAATCTTGTAATTGAATCCTATGCAAATACTAATTTTAAATTTTATATATAATGATTTTATAGATGTTTATGAAACATGGACAACACCTTCCGGTTCCGCATCACAGACCATAAAGTCAGTATCGGTGTGATCGTAAAAAATTCTTCGGGACTTCAAGTACGCTTTTTGTATATTTTATATTATAATAATGTAAATACACATAAACTAATTATTGGACTTAAACGAATTCAATAGGATTATTCATCAGATAATCGTGTTTATAGTAAAAGGTCCACGGATTTTTTTTTTTAATTCTCATTTAAACATTTATAATGTTTTGAATAGTCATACTTTATTATAATATCAAGAAAAGAGAGGAACACAACAATGTTACCTTCTCCGAGATTTGAAAAAGGGACCTCTGTTATAAAAAATATGTGCGCTACCACTGCACAATTAGTGCTTCAAAACAGTGAATGTATTTTCCAAAGTATTGAGGAAAACGCAAAAAAGCTTGATAATTTACCGATTTCAAAAAATGATTATCTATTAATGTACCAATATTTTTTTTCGACACAAATGTTTTTTTTTCCGTGCGTCATACAATGAGGAAATGCATTTTATACTAAATATACGCAATCCTCGTATTTTCAAAAAATACAACGACAAACAACAGAACTCTCCAAATTATTCAATCGTTTTGCGTTGCAAACGCTTTATAAGTTTTCTAAAAAAATATCGTCAAAAGATGCATATAATGGCTATTTTTGAGCATGGTAAATGTTCAGTATTACTGTTTTCCTCACAAATATCATAACAACAGCGAACATTTGCGAACCTGAAACAACTTTTTTTTAATTTTGCCAAAACGTGAAAAGGCTCCTTTAAACGAACATTTATAAAAGCATAAATTGTTGTCCATGTTTAGCAAGGATAGACTGCAAGGCTAATGTTGGAAGATATGGGCAGCGTTCTGGTAAAACTGGGCTTAACGCATGTGCGTAAAGTGTCGTCCCAGATTAACCTGTGCAGTCCGCACAGGCTAATCAGGGACGACACTTTACGCCTAAATTGGATTTTTGCTAAGAAGAGACTTGATCTAAACTAAAAATGTCATAAAAGCGGAAAGTGTCGTTCCTGATTAGCCTGTGCGGATTGCAAAGGCTTATCTGGGACGACACTTTACGCACAGCATTATGCACTGTTTTCTCAGAACGCGTTATATAAAATAAACCGCGAAAGTGTGTACTTATATATTTCGATTGTTTTCGAAATACAATCAACGTGCTGAACGTTGTAAGAATATTACTTATTGCAAACCACAACGTAACAGACGCACTGATGCATACACACAATCGTTATTATCTTTGATAAACAGACTGGTTTTAATTCAGTAAACACATCCTTAAGAGAAACGTACATTTTAGTCATTATATTAAAGCGTTATAAAATACGGTACAATTCAACAATTCAACACTACTCGAAAGTTTCTGTTTATATTGTAAACATCGTAAAGGCTGGTATAAACTGAAAATATTGGGCTCCGTATTCAAAGGCATACTCAAGCCACTGAATTGTTTATTTGGATGTAAATGAGAATATTAAAATCGGCACACGTTCAGATTAATGAAACTTAAACACGCGCCTAAAATCAACTTAGTACAAGTTAACATTTAGTTCACAAGTATTAAAATTAGACAGCTTTGCGTTCGTCTGCTTTCATTATTGAAATATGACATACATTTGATGAGTGTTTTTTTTATGGATGCTAACGGCGAAGTGTATTACGGCACTACCGTAGTACGGCAACCGTCTGCTCGCGAACCGGCCTTTTCGGTGATTCCCGGAAGAGGATGCAGACGCGTCTCCTATACGGCGCCATCTGTGTGCTCAGCGTCATTGTGGTGGCGCTCGTCATTGCGCTAGCGTTGGTTGCCCCCAAAACGTCAGGAAGTAACGGCGCTGAGACGCCGGCGAACGGATGTCAGGCCGGCGGCGCATGGGATCTACCAGAAGTTGATTGCTCTCATGCTATTAGTGATTTGGACAAAGCGAAATGCGTCTTGGACAGCTATCCATTAATTGACGGGTATGAAGATACGAACATGTATTATTATTATTTGTATGTATTTGATCGATTCTATGTTCAGTTATAAGTAAAGCCTTCGGTGAGAAATTACTATCACATAAGTAATAAGCAAAAGCTTAATAAATGTTTATAAAACATTTCATAGTTAATAATAAATGTCAATGATGTACCTGAGAATATCCTAACAAAATGCGTTCTAGTACTCAAATTATGTAGAAGAAAAGAAAGGCTTAGCCTGGCCCCTATTCATAAAGTAGTATGTACAAAAGCACAACACTAATTTTTTTAAAGCCAATGCACTTTTCTAGAATATGCGCGCAATTATCATATAACATACATTTTTTTTAGTTCATTTATGTTTCCATGTTTGACATTTACATTGACACCAGTTATATTTACATAAATAAAACATCGGTAATATGACATAAAATGCACATTTATTCATAATTATTATAAGTGGTACATACAAATATAAAACATATTAATTCATTTAAATGAGACTCATACAAAAACATTGTCAGTGTGTACGCACACACACACACACACACACACACGCACACACACACACACACACATACACAATCCTAGTTACCTATTACAGACATAATGATCTACCGTACCGTTATCGACGGTTCTCCAACACTTCCGTTTACGACGTGGACCTGACGTCTGACCTCCGGCAGGTCTGGAGTACGAATCTCTCGCATACCGACATACCCCGACTGAGAGAGGGAAAACTGGGTGCACAGGTGCGAATCATAATTCTTACGAAGAGCTTAGACGCATGGAAAGAAATGTTTCGTATTGTCGGGGGACGAGCGGGGGGGGGGGGGGTCAACTTTATTAAAATCAAGTGTTGATTATGTGCTCATCAACGTTACTTTAATTTTATTTTTTGCATAAAAAATGTATATTTTATTAACTGCACGTGAATCATTAACAGCAGTTGCATAGATTTGGTGTTGAATGCAATGTATGGTGGCACTTGAGAAAGCCGAAAAACTTGGTTTGTTTTGGTTCATGAACGTTTTGTTATTTTTTTTCTGTTCTCAGTTTTGGGCATGTTATGTCCCATGCAAGTCTCAGTACAAAGACGCTGTCCGCCTGTCTCTGGAGCAGCTTGACGTCATTCGGAAGTACGTCACGCGCTACCCTGACACCTTCCGGTGGGTGACAACGGCGCAAGGTAGATTTTCAACAGTAGATTTATTGTGTTTCCAGTGTCGAGTTTCCGCTACAAATCGAGTAATTAAGGTGATAATTGGTTACACATTCTTGTTAAGGACCGCTTTCGCGTTTACTTGTTTGTGTACAAAATGTAGTGAACAAACTTTATTAGTTATATTTATTTTCTAATAAACTTACTTTGGATCCCAATTTGCACTAAATAATTATTATTTCGATTCTAACACGATTCTGATTGATTTGCTTTTAGACGTGACCTATATTTTTCAATACTCCGCCATTCTTAGTACAAAGATCACTATTTGGTGACGTCATTGAATTGTTCAAACATATGATGTCGTTTCATTCATAAATATTTGTAAATGACGTCACTTTTATTCATAACAAAAATCGTTGAAACTAAATGACGTCACGTTTATTGATGCTAATGAAAAGTTGACATGCTTTAAATGTTTCTTAAATACGTTTCCTAACAAATAACATTCTTTGAAGGCGTGGTTAGGCCGTTTATCACCAAATATACAATTTGTTGTTTCATTACATTTATATACATGCTACATTTATTAAATTCTTTTAGAGCGGGTTTTTGCACGTGCATTTTACTGAAATATTTTCTTTATTTATTCGGAACTATTTTCGAAACATTAAGCTTCGCCCATAATGATTGCAGAATAACCCACTCTTGATTTCCTTCTTTGTCTATAGAAAACAAGTCGCGTGTAGTGTTAGAATAATAAATTAACAACATATACTTATAAAAATATGCGCTAGGGCGGGTCGTTATGAAATAAGGAACGAGTCGTCGTGAAAAAATAGGTGTATTTGTAACATATACATGTATTTATAACTTTTTGTATTTTTTATATTATTTTTATTAAACAATATATGTTAGTAATTTTAAACATTATATGTTGTTACACTCCAATAATAGTGAGTGGAGGGATTCATTATGAACTTAGGGGCGAGTCTTTATAAAATAAGGGGCGAGTCAAGAAATTAAGGGAGAATCATAAAAAGGAAAACCTTCAAGGAGGCGATTCATTACATTACCGTAGTTTGATATTACATCTTACTTTTCGTTTTACTGGTTTATATATGATGCATTCAAAGTTGTTATGGTTGACAGTCAAGGGGCTAGGAAAGGCGCCACTCAGGGTAACACATGCGCAAATATATTACTTTTAAGTTATTTACAAAGTTTGCAATTGTCATTTTTCAAGCTTCTTCCTATTAAATCAATATAAATTAAAATATTTGGACATAAAGTTAAACAAAAAGCATTAATTAATCATATTATTTGTTGCAACTCAAATATTTAACTTTGAAATTACACGCCGGCATTCAGAGGCATGAAGGCTGACATTTTGAGCATAAAAAGCACACCGAACAATTCGAGGCTAGAAACCAGTATACTTATGACTCAACAATTTGCGGTTATTATCAAACTGAGAGCCGGTTAACGGGTTTGCGCGCGTGTAAACTCAACAGACATCTGTCATCTGTTATTATTTGTTTGCATAGTATTGTTTTCGTGTGACAGGAATACTCGATGCATTCCAAGCTGGTCGGGTTGCCAGTCTAGTGGGTCTAGAAGGCGGCCATTCTATAGACAGCAGCCTGGCTGCCCTGAGGATGTTCTACGACTTGGGAGTGCGATACATGACCATCACTCACAGCTGCAACACTCCGTGGTTTGTATGGCGTTTGATTTGCAGGTTGCCATACCATGTTGCCACACATGATGGCTCCGTAAGACCTGTTGTAGCAATATGGCATCGTTTAAAACATGTATTCACCCGACCCTCTCCTTCAAGGCATTACGCAATCTATATAAATTTTAATGTATGAAGTATGGAAGTAAAAATATCTTCCTGTGTTGATATTAAACATGTGGATCTGAAATTTAAATAAACATATAATTTCTGAAAAAAACAAATAATTTTACAGGTGATTCCTTTTTCTATTAAACTTATGTTCTTTTTATTTTACCTAAATACATCTGTGTGACATTCTTCGAAGATTTGATTAATACAGTTGGAATTACAAAATAAAAACACCATTATTTTGAACAAAGTTAAACCAAGTGAACCAGCAGTAGAGGAACCGTTTTATAGAACGTGGTCCTTTATGTATTGCAAGGAACACATTATCAAACAGTGTGAGCTAATACACTTGTACTTTTCATGACAACCGGAGCACCAACAGAACACAATAAATATATACTTGGATTAACCAAATTATTAAAAGCAAATCCAATTATTGGGGTTAAAACTTGGTTTTGAGGATTTTTCTTACCTCATACTTTTTGTAGAGTTATTTACGAAACCTTTGAGTTTGATAAAAAATAACGTCTATGCATTTCTTGTTTACTTTTATAGATTTTTAACGATAACACATGTAAAATAAATAACCATTTAACAACTCCATGTTTAAATGAAAACTAAAGAAACAAAATCGTTGCTAACTCAGGAAAGATACAAAGAATTACGCATGCAAGCAAACACACTTGAGATGAACACGGTTTTATTTATCATTTGGTAAAGAAGTAAGACTGTTATAAATGATGTAAATAATCTCTGACTTGAAATGCATCAACGTGAGTTGTATATTTTGTGTGAACAGAGACGGGCTTAAACCATACGTCAATGTAAACTAGGGCACTCAAGCACTGTGATTTATTTCGAAACACTACCGCATTTAAATAAATAAAACAGTAATTCATGTGTTTATCTTCACGATAACGAAAGTATAATTGTATATGAAATTGATATATGTATTTATGTTAAATCACAGTATGCACACCAGAAGGCTAAAGTATAAGTGTGCTAAAGAATTCAATTATTTAACAACCAGGTAAGGTCACGTTTGAATAAAAACAAATTACTATTGTGTTCTGTATATAAAATAAGCTACTTTGTCACATAGAGTATAATCGCACTCGCTGTTTAATAGTACAAGCAAAAGTCGAACACCGACCGATCTAATTGCAATACCTCGGGAGAATGCCCGGCCAGCAACCGTTCAAATGTTGTAAACGTTAAAGACCATATAAGCAGTTTGTACTTTAAGTTTATTTTCTTTTCAGAGATAATAAATTCAGTATTATCTTATTTTGTAATTAATCCGATTTCAATTTACGATCGCTGGTTGTAGTAAACAAGCATAAGAGATATCAAGTAAAACGGAATATCCCGAAGTTGTTTATTTAGACCTGAATAAGCAAATCGAACAAACACTTGGAATACGTTTAATATAGATCAAGGTCATTGTCAAGTTTTATTGCTGGTAGAGAAATAAAGGTAACGAGTACTTTAAACAACCTTTCATATAATCGTTATCAGATTATTTTTTTGGGGTTGATTTATTTGCATTTTCCATGGTAGTCAGAAAACTTCCTCACACTTTTTCTGTTCGGGTTAGCAAGTTAGCGTACATACATATGCGCCGCGTTTTGAGAAAACTGGGCTTAATGCATGTGCGTAAAGTGTCGTCCCAGATTAGCCTGTGCAGTCCGCACAGAATCATCAGGGATGACATTTTCCGCTTTTATGGTATTTTTAGTTTCAATGAATTCCCCCCCCCCCTTACCGAAATTCAAGTTTATGCGCAAAGTGTCGTCCCTGTTTAGCATGTGCGGACTGCACAGGCTAATATGGGACGACACTTTACGCACATGCATTCAACCCCGTTTTCACAGAACAAGGCCCATATGTAAAAAAACGCTCGATTGGTCATTGTCGGCTTAGGTACTACTTTAAAAGATCCCTGTGTACTCTTAAGTATATAACAAATACAGGGGAACCGGAAAATATACTTATAAGTAAGTTATTGCCGGTCGCCTTTGAGCATAATTTCCGTATCCGGGGTATAGTTCAGTATACTTGAGATTGCCCAGACTACTTTTAAGTCATACCTGAGTCGACCGCGACCAATTTAGCGTCAATAACTGACGAATCCCTTACTTAAATTAGAGGTCGTGAAAATGGCTGTACAAATAAAATAAAACCTGAGAACAGCGGTCAGTCAAGGAAAAGGTAACCGTAGTAGAAAGTTGAACGCTGTGCACAGTCGACCTCTTTTTAGATGAAGGTCAGTTGGAACACAGGAATATTGTCGATACAGAGCATAATAACACACATTATTTCTATTGAATAATACAAATAAATAACTTATACATTGAAATGTATACATATATTGTATTGGGATATTGAAAGATTTGCTGGGGGTCCAGGGGGCTGCTATGGGGTCCAGGCGCCCCCTTAAGCTCCACGATTTTAGTGATTTTGAAGGCTTTGACAACCACTTCTCGAGCATTTCACGCCTTATATACTTTCATCAAAGTACCTTCTTATAATGCCAAATAAGTGCATAGTTTATCGTATAGGGAGTCCAGGGGGCGAAGCCCCCCCCCGGAAGCATCACGATTATAATGATTTTGAAGGCTTTGACAACCACTTCTCGAGCATGTAACGCCTTATATACTTTCATCAAAGTACCTTCTTATAATGCCAAAAAGTGCATTGTTTATAGTTTTGGGTGTCCAAGTGGGCGAAGCCTCCCCCCCCCCCCCCCGCAAAATTGAGTGATTTTGAAGGCTTTGACAAGTTTAAATAGGTGATTTAGATCTAGTTAAGTGTGAAACATCAAATTTATTGACTTTACTTTGGCGATTTCATTTTTATTACAGGAGTTATACGTAAAAAAATCCACTTGCACTCATGCCCAAAGTTAATAATAGTTACAAATCAGTTGTATGTCTACTTAGAAAAATAAACGATCACTAATCCGTGTATTACCTGCTCATTACATTACTCGCTTGCTTAGTGTTTTGTTGACGCATTATCATCGATAAAGATCTATTGAATTTGGTCAAGCGCTAATTCTATGGCGTTATGACTGCGGTAGCTAATTACTACCAATTCATGTGTTTTGATTTAAGTGTTTACTTTTCGCAAATCGAAATGAATGTCTCCAGACCTCTGTACACAGGTGGATAATGGCTTTCGGAGTTAAATCTCCTGGCAGTTGACCGCTATGGCAAGGTTGCCGTTATACTCAGATGTTATGTAGAATGATTTTCGTGGAATCTAAGCTTATCGCTGTAGACAGATGACCGCTTATCTCAGATGACCGCTGTAGTTGCGTAACGAATCAACGCTCATGTATATGGTTAAATATGGAATGAACAGTACTTTCGGAAGTAGATGTCAGATCAAACCCTATAACACTGTTTGCGTCAGCATCACTTTGTGTAATCACTTTCAAAATGTTTTACATTTAAAGCAAGTAAATAAAAAACGTAAACAAATAGTTTATCTTAACTTATCTGTACAAACAAAATGACACATAAATTAGACTAGAATGACACTTTGTAACAAAAAATAAATAAATAAAAAATAATATTAATAATAATGATAATAATAATAATAATAATGATGATACTACTACTAGTACTACTACTGCTACTACTACTACTACTACTGCTACTACTACTACTACTACTCCTACTACTACTACTACTACTCCTACTACTCCTACTACAACTACTACTACTACTACTACTACTACTACTACTACTACTACTACTACTACTACTACTACTACTACTACTACTACTACTACTACTACTACTACTTCTACTACTACTTACTACTACTACTACTACTACTACTACTACTACTACTACTACTACTACTCTACTACTCCTCCTACTACTATAAACTACTACAACTACTACTACTACTCTACTACTACTACTACTACTACTACTACTACTACTACTACTACTACTACTACTACTACACCTACTACTACTACTACTACTACTACTACTACTACTACTACTACTACTACTACTACTGCTACTACTACTACTACTTAATTATTATTATTATTAGTGGTAGTAGTACTACTACTACTACTAATAATAATAATAAATAATACTAATAATAATAATAATAATAATAATAATAATAATAATGATGATGATGATGATGATGATGATGATGATGATGATGATGATGATGATGATGATGATGATGATGATGATAATAAAAGTAATACAAATAATAATAATGATAATAATAAAAAACATAATAATACAAATAATAATACAAATACAAATAATAATAATAATTATTATTATTATAATTATAATTATAATTATAAACAATATAATAAAATAAAAAATAAGAATTACAAATAATAATATAATTATTATCATTTTAGTGCGTGCAGAATTTACATAAATTTAAGCTTTTATAAATTATGAAAATGTACGTTATTTTATTTTAAGATAATTAATACACTTATATACACGTAACTTTGAGCATGTTTTTTCATAATTAAACCGAACACTAGTGTTACATAAATTTAAAAAAGAATAAATATTATGTCAATAAATATGTGAAAAAGTAAAATGTTCTTTGAAAATACTTTAAAAGCCATATTTATATCTATTTAAAATAATACATGTATGTATTTGCAAGGGCGGACAACTGGAAAATTGATGAGCCGACTTATAACGTAACAGTTGACGGACCAAAATTAGGAGGTCTTACTCTATTCGGAGAGGTGAGCCAGAGTAGACATGCTAAATGAATAAACATGCTTTATTAATTATATTCATACACTCTCTGAAGAAGCCACTATGGGTTCACATGAGCGAAACCGGGGGTGGGATGAACTGTTATAATTTACTACTGTACCATGATATATGTTATCGTTGTTTTCGGGACTTTGTACCAATATTGTCATGAAAATTGTAGACGGTTTTGTTTCAAAATGATGCAATGATAAGATGGTGAATTATGGGATCAACTGCAGATCTAAACCTTTTGCAAACACTTGATCGAACCATCAGTTAGACATCTTCACTATACATATCCGTGCATTCTAGGAATAACCGTTTATTATTCTGACCAAACAGACAGTAATCAAAGAGATGAACCGACTGGGGATGCTGATTGACCTAGCGCACGTTGCCAATGCTACCATGGTAGACGCTCTGCGAGTATCCAGGTAAGAAAATAGAAAATTACTAAACGTACTCTAGAGTCATGGTTGATAAAACATTCGTCAGATGCCCAAGCGTCGTACATTTATCTATTTTTAGACATGCGTAGTGTTTTCCGAGTGAGATGGTGTATGTTAAGTATGCGCCAATTTGTTTAAAAAAAAATAACGTTGCAAAAGTGATCACATGTTATTTTGAAATTTTGTCCTGAAAAGTAATTTGGGCCATGATGTCAATAAATGCTCGAATCTTACCAAAGACATATACAATGGCGAAAATCAATTAAACAGTTAGTGCCACGTAAACACGTTCTCTTATCATACTGCTTCTTCGATATGCATGTATAAACAGACAGATTCAGGTTAAACACACACGTTTTGACATGTATAAACAGACAGATTCAGGTTAAACACACACGTTTTGACATGTATAAACAGACAGATTCAGGTTAAACACACACGTTTTGACATGTATAAACAGACAGATTCAGGTTAAACACACACGTTTTGACACGCCTTTTAAAACCTGAATACTCTGACTTTACGGCTTAATATTTACTGGTATTGTTCTACATCCACAGGGCGCCTGTTATATACAGTCACTCATCGGCATTCACCATCTGTAACCACTTCCGAAACGTACAGGACTCTGTGCTACATCTCACGGTAAAGCGTTCTCCGTACATAACAACTTTAAGAAAGTTCAATACTCCGCATTGCATTTCACGGTAAGGCGTTCTCCGCAAATACCACCTTTAAGAAAGTACAATACTCCGCATTGCATCTCACGGTAAGGCGTTCTCCGTACATAACAACTTTAAGAAAGTACAATACTTCGCATTGCATCTCACGGTAAGGCGTTCTCCGTACATGACAACTTTAAGAAAGTACAATACTCCGCATTGCATCTCACGGTAAGGCGTTCGCCTTACATAACAACTTTAAGAAAGTACAATACTCCGCATTGCATCTTACTGAATATCACGGTAAGGCGTTCTCCTTATATAAAAACTTTGAGAAAGTACAATACTCCGCATTGCATCTCACGGTAAGGCGTTCTCCATACATAACAACTTTAAGAAAGTAGAATACTCCGCATTGCATCTCACGGTAAGGCGTTCTCCGTACATAACAACTTTAAGAAAGTACAATACTCCGCATTGCATCTCACGGTAAGGCGTTCTCCGTACATAACACCTTTAAGAAAGTACAATACTACGCATTGCATCTCACGGTAAGGCGTTCTCCGTACATAACAACTGTAAGAAAGTAAAATAATCCGCATTGCATCTCACGGTAAGGCGTTCTCCGTACATAACACCTTTAAGAAAGTACAATAATCCGAATTGCATCTCACGGTAAGGCGTTCTCCGTACATAACAACTTTAAGAAAGTACAATACTCCGCATTGCATCTCACGGTAAGGTGGTCTCCGTACATAACACCTTTAAGAAAGTAAAATACTCCGCATTGCATCTCACGGTAAGGCGTTCTCCGTACATAACAACTTTAAGAAAGTACAATACTCCGCATTGCATCTCACGGTAAGGCGTTCTCCGTACATAACAACTTTAAGAAAGTACAATACTCCGCATTGCATCTCACGGTAAGGCGTTCTCCGTACATAACAACTTTAAGAAAGAACAATACTCCGCATTGCATCTCACGGTAAGGCGTTCTCCGTACATAACAACTTTAAGAAAGTACAATACTCCGCATTGCATTTCACGGTAAGGCGTTCTCCGTACAAAATATCTTTAAGCAAGTACAATACTCCGCATTGCATCTCACGGTAAGGCGGTCTCCGTACATAACAACTTTAAGAAAGTACAATACTCCGCATTGCATCTCACGGTAAGGCGTTCTCCGTACATAACAACTTTAAGAAAGTACAATACTCCGCATTGCATCTCACGGTAAGGCGGTCTCCGTACATGACAACTTTAAGAAAGTACAATACTCCGAATTGCATCTCACGGTAAGGCGTTCTCCTTATATAACAACTTTAAGAAAGAACAAAACTCATTACTGAATATCACGGTAAGGCGTTCTCCTTATGTAAAAACTTTGAGAAAGTACAATACTCCGCATTGCATCTCACGGTAAGGCGTTCTCCGTACATAACAACTTTAAGAAAGTAGAATAGTCCGCATTGCATCTCACGGTAAGGCGTTCTCCGTACATAACAACTTTAAGAAAGTACAATACTCCGCATTGCATCTCACGGTAAGGCGTTCTCCGTACATAACACCTTTAAGAAAATACAATAATCCGCATTGCATCTCACGGTTAGTCGTTCTCCGTACATAACAACTTTAAGAAAGTACAATACTCCGCATTGCATCTCACGGTAAGGCGTTCTCCGTACATAACACCTTTAAGAAAGTACAATACTACGCATTGCATCTCACGGTAAGGCGTTCTCCGTACATAACAACTTTAAGAAAGTACAATACTCCGAATTGCATCTCACGGTAAGGCGTTCTCCTTATAGAACAATTTTACGAAAGTACAATACTCCGCATTGCATCTCACGGTAAGGCTTTCTCCTTACATAACAATTTTAAGAAAGTACAATACTCCGAATTGCATCTCACGGTAAGGCGTTCCCCTTATATAACAACTTTAAGAAAGTACAAAACTCATTACTGAATATCACGGTAAGGCGTTCTCCTTATATAACCACTTTCGGGAAGAATATAATCCATACTGAATCTCACCGTAAAACGTTCTCTCTATATAACATATTTTGGAAAGTACCACTTAAGGAAATTACAAAATTGAATCTCACGGTAAGGCATTTTTCTTGAATAACCACTGTCAGAAAGTACAATACTCTGTTCTGAATCTTACGGTAAGGCGTTCCCCTTATGTAACCACATTCGGAATCTAAGAGAATTCGTATTGCATCTCACGGTAAGGCGTTCTCCTTACATAACCATATTCGGACTCTACAAGACTCCGTATTGCATCTCACGGTAAGGCGTTTCCCCTCAACCACTTTAGGAAAGTATACAAAACTCCGTATGGATTTTCACGGCAATGCTTCAAAACAGTAAGTACTACCAGAACGTGCGGGACTTTGTAAAGCATGTAACATGCATTTATCATTTGTAACCACGAAACAAACAGGACTACGTACGTTACATCTCTCGGTAATACGTCATCAATTGTAGCCACTTCTGAAACGTACAGGCCTCTACACTATATTTAACGGCGAAGCATTCATTGAACACTAAACAATTAAAAAACCTCTGTAAACGTTATAGCTTTTTATTTGTTTTCATGAACAAAATAATTGATTTTCGTCAAAGGTTGCTACTACGTCCCTTCTATGAATCAATCATTCAGCTTGATAACCAGATATGAATCGTCCCTTCCATCATTCGCTCATTGAATGCCATAATGTTAAGTAGTATGTGCTCACATCTATTATGTGATCATTCCTTTAAAAATTGGTATGTAGATAATCGTTCCATCTATATTCCAATTTGCTCTATATAATGTTATAATGTTTGAATCCTCCCACTTCGTTATGTTCAGTCATAAATCAGCAAATGTACCAAGTATAATTAAATCCATTGTTTACATAATTAAGCAGCAAAATCGTCGTTTCCATTAATTGTAAATGTCACCTACAAAGTTAAATTGTGCAATCGTTTCTTTTATTATTCAATCCGCCCTTTACATAATGGGTTTAATCCGATCTTTACAATATTAAGTAGACAATCGTCATCCTCTATGATTTAATCTGCGTTCTACATTTGATTAGTATTTAAATCGCCCCTTGTTGTTTTTTTTATTTAACCCATCATTTGCATAATGTAAAATGTATAACTGTCCATTCGTTTGCTTCATCCCGCTCTTTACAAAATGTTAATCAGTAAATCGCCCCTACATGATTCAGTCATCAATTCGTTAAGGTATAAGTATAAGTCAAGTCTATAAATCAATTTTTTTTTAATTTTAAATGTACATGTATAAAATCGATCCCCTTTAATGTATTCGTTCAATTCCAGAAGCGGAACGGCGGGGTTGTCATGGTGAACTTTTATGACTTGTACGTCACGTGTCCGCCACTGACGGAAAAACCGTCCAAGTTAAGTCACGTGGCGGGTGAGTAATTGAGTCCATATACACAAAGTCCTTATAGGGAAAAATACGTGAATTTCAATACATAAATGTATTTGTTTCGATTTTTGTGTATGGGATATTCACATAAAATAATTTACAGTGTTAACCAAAAGAGTGTCTACAGTTTTTTTCTTAAGTTATGTAGCTCATCCATTTTAAAATGCTAAAATATTAACTCGACCATGCGCCTCATGTTCCAGATCACATAGATTACATCAAGAACATCATTGGAATCGACCACGTGGCCATTGGGGCGGACTACGATGGAGTTCCCACGTAAGCTTTTTGTTGGTAGCGGTTTAACCCTAATTTAAAAGGGTCGCAAATACATTGGTTTATAACTGAAGTATTATTTCCCGTAGAATAAAATTCCGATACATAAATTATAATTAAAACAAAACAACACAACGACTACAACAACAACAACAACAACAACAACACTAACTACACTTGGGGACTTTTCTAACGCATCACTTTTCAAACTTGAATATCTCAGTTATGAGTAAAGATATTGATTTAAAATTTTACATACGATCATTCGACTACATTCTATGCAAGCTCACAATAAAATCATTCATCCGTGACGATTGGACGCTTAAGCACGTGGGGTAGGTGTGGTTCCATATTTTTGCATGTGGAAATTGTGAAACGCGATATAATTCTAGTTTCATTTCAATTTAGGTATGTTAGGTGGGTTTTTACACAAGAAAAACATAAAATTAATTTACAAAAGAATAAAGCTCATATGAATATTCAGCAGCGCAATCGCGCACTTTGCATTTTGCAGGCTACCTTTCCCACTTGCTGAAGCGTCCGATCGTCACGGATGAATGATTTCATCGCTAGCTTGCACATAGTGTAGTCAAATGATCACATGTGCAATTTTAAATAAAAATATTTACTTATTACTGACATATGTAAGTGTTGCGTTAGAAAAGCCACCAAGTGTAGTAAAACGGGATATACATGCTATTCCAATTTAATTTCAATTTCATCATTCATTACATTAATTAAAGAAAAACAATATGGTTCGTATGAATATTCAGGAGCGCAACGGCTCAATCGGCATGTTGCAAGCCGGTCAGTTATTAAGACGTGTAAGTTTATGCTTTCAAATTGTTATTATTTTACGTTGTACGAGTTTGCGAATTTGACTTTTGAAGTAACGTTTTTAATTTGTTAAGTTTGATATTCTGTTGTTTTTTTAATTTCAATTCAGTTTTCAGCAATTATCAGATATGTGTTGAATTATATTTGGTCCAAATTTCAATACAATCCTTTCGAAAATAAGGGTGCTATATTGATATGATTAAGTGATGCGTTAGAAAAGTCTCCAAGTGTACATGATGTCAAATAGTATGTTATAGATATATTATTTAATCTTGTTAAATTAAAACAAGGTGTAACAATAATCTTAAAAGTGATGTTCACACGTATATTTTTAAATGAGATTCTTACATGCCGGTATTATCAATGAAGAACTGCATTTAAACATCGCTCTGTAAAGTCCTTCGCATATGCATGATACACCCCTCATTCCAGGTTGCCTGTGGGTCTAGAGGACGTTTCCACCTACCCAGCCCTTTTTGCCGAGCTCGTTCGCCGGGGCTGGAGAGAACTGGATCTGCAGAAACTGGCCGGCAGAAACCTCATCCGGGTCTTCAGACAGGCGGAGAAGGTAGGTCACGTGCTGTGTCATGGGTAGTTAAAGACAGAGTGGATATGTCAATAAGACTGAACGTAACAGTTCTATAGGAATTTCAAACATGATAATTCCATGTGTGTTACAACGAACGGGCCACGTGGTTGCTGCATAAGGGTCTTAAGACGGAGTCGCAAGCTAGCGAATAATACAAGTTTAAATAGGTCAAGCTTTCAATTACGTGTTTTAGTCAAACCCCCTCTTATTGGTACATATATTGATCGGTTCCTAAAGTTCAACGATTTTAAAGAAAACAATCGAAATTTGAGAGTCGTTTTACTCTCGCTTTCTAGAGCCGACCCCCAAAGAAAACTAGAGCCGACGTCCAAATAGATAAATAAATTCAGTTTGTTTTCGTTTTATCTTGGTTGAAAGCAAATCGTTTATCACTTGGTTTTCTCATAAAACGAGTGTCATGTATAATTTAATGCGGCATAGTAAAATATACATAAAATAACGTTCGTAAACGTTTTGAGTAAAGGCTTGTTTTCAAAACGTTGTTGTGCTGGTACATGAGCATGAAACCAATATTCTTATTTCCAACTAAATGTACATAAAAATATGTTTATTGGTTGAAAAAGAGCAGAAACTCGAGCATATTTCGCAATGTATACCAAACGTTCACCCGATTTTCGTTCATTGGTCCGTAGATTCGAGACGAGATGTCCTACTTGCTACCTTTTGAGGACATGTTACCAGAGAGCGAGAACAGTGCCGACGAGTCATGTCGGACCAACATGAACGAATGGTGACAACAAGGTCGTTGGACGCTTAACAGTATGTGCAGCAGACCACACTTTATCACTATGACACTCGTATTCTGGATCGGCGGCGTTAATGACCACTATGTTCACTGAATAGCATTTTTTAATTAAATACCGTTAATATTTTGTGGCATGCATCATGATATACTAAGAAAAGGATATCATTACTATTTATGTGTTATTAGTATTTTTTGTATGCTTCCTATAGTTTCCGTATGTAAAAAATTGTACATTCCCAACTGGCAGTAAAGTGCTTAGAATAATTCCAAAACATCTTTTAGCGACTACTGAGTAAAATAATACATAATTCCCCACATTTATGAAAATAGGACTCCATTTATTAAGGCTGAAGGAACTGCAGACACGGTTGCATCTTTATCTGTCCTTAGTAGACGGTAGAAACAAACAATCAAATAAAAAACTAACTGGATAGAGCTTATTATTTGCAATGTACGATTATATATGTGGAAATGTTCAATATATATGAATTATATATGTTTCTATTTTTTTGCACGTTTCGATTGCCTCTTATTTTTTGGTTGCATTGCTTGGTGGCCGAATTCCGTAGAACAATTGATCAATTTGTGTTGGCCTTATTTTCAGAATTGCATTTTGAATATGTTAAGATAAAATCCTTTTGATGCACTGTTCGATGACAAAATCCTTTTGGTAACTATTGATGTAACAGTTCCATTTTTAATATTGAATAAATATACACAATTATATGAGTATTTGATACATTTTACACTATATATATACTATATGAAACAATGCACAAATGCTCAAGTTCATTATAAAGGGTTTGTTCCAGGGACAGTATTTTAATGACTGCTTTTCATAAAACATTGTTTTAAAACATATTCCCGTACATACATTTGGCAGATTTTCTAACTGGTCACTAGATAAAGTGAAACAAGAAATGAAAAAAACAACAACAATCGACGCACAAAACATATTCAACAATTCAACATTATTTACCCAATATTTCAGTTAAAAAAGTTAAACCTCATGTACGTTCTATAGCCGTACTCAACACTCCACACAGAGATTTGACTTGTAAAAATCGTATACATGTCCGATTTCAAATTTGGGTCATATATGTTAAAACAAAACCGACGTATTTGTGGTTAAGTATTGATAAAACTTGGTCAAAATGTATCTTGACAATAATAGACCCATGTTCAGAGCACTGTCAGGTGGAGTCAATCATGATCAATGAGTCACCACATCAAATCTTTAATGAAAACTTATAAAAACAATCATTGCAAGCAGCTGATTTACGCTCTGTACATAATGCAGAATGTCAATATATTTTTTTGTATAAGGAGCGGATGATCCAAATGCAAACTAAAACGATTCAAGTTGATTTAGATATTCGCAAAAAACAAAACTTAAATTACCTATGCGTTACGGATCAGTGATTCTGGTAAATTTTATTAAGAAAAGTTTACGCGAATCGAAAATATGATTGGAGTAATTATATGGTCACATACCATATTAATTATCGATATAGGAATTAGATTTTAAAAATTACCATTTAGAACAGTTTACTACCACCACCACCACTACCACCACCACCACCACCACCACCACCACCACCACCACCACCACCACCACCACCACCACCACCACCACTACCACCACTGATACCACCACTACTACTACCACTACTACAACTACTACTATGTACAGTTAATGGAAAATTTCAAAGGGTCATAACTCTGTGAAAAAAATCATCTGACTAGAACCCGCTAATAATATGCACATGTCCTTTTGGTAGTGAAGCTCCCCATAAAGTTTCATTGAATTCCGGTCATTAGTTGCTGAGAAATAGCCCGGACAAGAATTCCGCTATATGTACAGGTAATGGAAAATTTCAAAGGGCCATAAGTCTGTGAAAAATCATCCGACCAGAACCGGCTGATAATATGCACATCTCCTCTTTGTAGTGAAGCGTCCCATAAAGTTTAATTGAATTCCGGTCATTAATTGCTGAGAAACAGCCTGAACAAAAAATGTGCACGGACGGACGGACACACTCACGGACAAACGAAGCGGTGACTATATGCTCCCCCAAAAAATATTGGGGGAGCATAATATACAGAGCTAAATTGTTAACAATATTACTATTTAAGAGGTCAATATATCTATAAACTTTAACATATTCGGTCTTACGTAATAACATGGTATTAAATATGCTTTTCCTTCGTCAGTATATAATGTACACTCCATAACACAGTGGTATTCATCTTCTAAAACATTGCATAAAGGACATTTTCTTTCTTCATAAGGATTAACTATTGGTTTTTGCCATCTACGCGTTTCAACTTTAAGCCTATGTGCAGAGGCTCTTAATCTATAGAGGGCCATTCTGTGCTTTGGAATGTTTTCATCAATTAAATAGGATTGAAATTTAAAATTGGATATCAATATGTAAGTTTTTGCTCCAGCTGATTCACTCAATTCGGTTTTCCAATTTTGTATAAACATATCTGTAACTCTTACTCTATTTTTTTGTCAAAAATATGTCTACATACCCTACCCCTTGATTCAGCAACACGTCGTTAGAACAATTACCTTATTGACCTTTTACCATGTAGACTCAAGATCTGTTATTTGGGTATGTTTCTAATACTCGGAACATAATATCATAAGCATGATTTACATATTTAATGTCATGTTTGTTTAATAGCCAATATCTAAATTCATTAATGCTATTTCTGACCGATAAAGATGTTCTTACTAGTTCTCCATTTTTAAAGTTATTCTGTGTTTGCATTCGGACACCTAATAATACTTTGCAATAATTTAAATGTATTCCCTTCTATCTTGCTCTGTAAACCCCATATTTTGGGGCCATAACTAAAATCCGGGAAAATTAATGTATCGAAAATTTCTAACTTGCGCTGTATTGTCATGTTATAAAATGTCGACAATTAGTGTTTTAATTTAAAAATAGCTTTGAAAGATCGTCCACACAGGCTATCAAACGTTTTGGAAAAAGAGCCCCCTGAAGAAAAGACAAACCTCAAATACGTAAATGTATCAACAAATTCTAAAACATTGTTATCATATAGGAATATCATATTTTGTCTTCGTCTTCCTACTTTTTTAAAATACATGACTTTAGTTTTGTGTGTATTGACCTTTAACTTCCCCAATCCCAGTATTGTTTTAACAAATGTAACCCTTGCTGTAAACCAGTTTCACTTTCTGAAAACAAAACAATATCGTCGGCGTATAACATTATGAATAGTTTTAAAGTGTCTAAATTTATTCCGTCATAATTATTTGTCAGCAAATATTCTTCAATCTCATTCAAATACATCGCAAATAAAAAATGAGACAATTATGCGCCCTGACGTACCCCTACCAGGAATGTAAAACTATCGCTAACTTCATTATCATAGTTTACCCTTGACTTAACTATACTATACATTGAACGGATAATGTTAAATATTTTCTCTCTGATACCTGACTTTATCAGTTTATACCACACAATAACATGGAGTTGTGTCCCTTACTAATGGCCGCACGTGAAAATTGCGCTCTCGAAAAATAATTTTCAAAATGGCTATCGATACTGTGCTTTACAGGATACGAATTGGATTATTTGTGATGCCTGTTGTGCCGGGCACCAGTCGCTTGCGAAGAGGGAACTGGCCGCTGCAAGCATGATTGGTGGAAGTTAGCCGAGGCACGAGGAATGAGTTCCAAAAGATCGAGGCGCGGGACGAGATTCTCGCTCTCTTCTTGCTGGACGGTGGCCGAGAAAGGTTGTTTCTGACTGTGCGAAGAATACTAAGAAGAACGTCGCGTTTCAACATAACGTAAGTGTTATAGTTTTAAGGGTTATCCTGATAGATTACCAGTACTCAAACCCCCAAGCAAAAGTTAACCTAGAGAAACACTTTATTGGTAGTACGGGTGGGGTTTTAGTGTCGTCTTGTGTTTTTTAGGTTGTATCTTTTGGCTTGACCACGTGTTTGAAAAATTGAAAAATAGGGGATTGAACCATGCTACATCGAATCCACGCTTGATTTAGCTATCAAATCTTATAGCAACGCTATTTCTGCTATTATTATTGTATTAAATTGTAAAAAATATTTGAATTTCCCGGCCACGTGTTAACTCGTCCGTGTCGGCCATCTTTGTTGTTGTTACCACAGTTTAGGGCTTAAGCTCACGTGGAAGTTAGGTATTTGGTGGGAAATTTATTGTTTCTTGTGAAAAACGTTTTTATTGTCCTTACCAGTTTAGCACAAGTTTTATATTTAGGAATTTTTTGGATTTAGTAACTTCCAGTCCGTTTTTTGTTTTTTTGTTTTTGTTTAAATTTCCTTCATTGTAAATTTCTCAATTAATAATGGATATGGGAAGTTTTTGAGTTCACGTGGTAGGTGGGCCAGTCTAAGATAGTTATAGGTTAAAGGTAAACGTTTTTTTACATTATTGTCATTGTCACACGAATTTTTCATTGACTTTTTCCTTTTGTTGTTTTTTTTGTGTGTTTGTTTTTTTTTTGGTTGTTGTTGTCTGCCAAACATTTAAAACTAAAATGGCGGATATGGGCAGTAGACCCGCCACACCAAGGACACCGGTCAGGATGGTACAGGTAAACTTTGACCCTCCTCATGTTTTGACCTCCGTTCCGGGGATTGGACCGAAATTGGCTAAAGCCATTGTAAATCTCCGGGAGAATGCGGGTAACGTATATCCCGAATCTCTGGGAATACTAATGCGGCGACCTCTGGATGAAGAGGTCATGCAGATGCTGGACTTCCGTCCGAATCCAAGGTTATTTGCAATAACCTTGGATGAAGATGAGGAAGATATGGGGCGGTTGTATACTGGTGAGTTAGTCCCACACGGGGGGTGGGGGTTAGGTGCGCCAAGGAACCGGCCAGACGCACGAGAAAGGGCTGCGCTTACCGCAGAGATTAACACCCTGGAGGAGAGTATTTCGGAACTGCAATCGCAGTTGCAAAATTGGTCACAACCCCTGGTCCAAAGATCACTTCCCATTCCTGTCCAACACCAATTGGCTGGTCCAGACCAAATATCAACACCCAGCCCCTCCTCCAGGCCAAGACCTTTCCTTTCCTTGCAGACTTTGTCTCAAACCCCCATACCCCGATATTTATCTCATACCCCCGCTGGACGTAGGGAACAGAAGTTGCCGTGGGGAAGAGCAGACAGCGAGGCGGGTCTTAGGTGGCGCAGTCCAGTCGCCTATAAAACCGAAGAACCTTCCCCCACATACCCATCACGCATGCACCAGGGCGCATTTGGAGGAAAAATTGAGACGTCCCTACCCCAAGCAACCCTCATGAAGGCATTGCAAGAACTTCCCAATCCTCCGACCACAAGCACACCTTACTTTATTTATCCAAATCATGGGTCTGTGCTATCCAACCAGGTACCCATCAATCAACCTGTTTACAATCAGCCCGCTAACCCGGTACCCAATCAACCTGTATACAATCAGCCTGTTAACCAGGTACCCATCAATCAACCAAGTGTATACAATCAGCCTCCTTACCAGGTACCCAACAACCAACCTAGCATGTATAATCAGCCTGCTACGTTGGTACCCATCAACCAACCGGTACAAAATCAGCCTCCTTACCAGGTACCCAACAACCAACCTAGCATGTACAATCAGCCTGCTACGTTGGTACCCATCGACCAACCGGTACAAAATCAGCCTGCTTACCAGGTACCCAACAACCAACCTAGCATGTACAATCAGCCTGCTACGTTGGTACCCATCAACCTACCGGTACAAAATCAGCCTGCTTACCAGGTACCCAACAACCAACCTAGCATGTATAATCAGCCTGCTACGTTGGTACCCATCAACCAACCGGTACAAAATCAGCCTGCTTACCAGGTACCCAACAACCAACCTAGCATGTACAATCAGCCTGCTACATTGGTACCCATTAATCAGCCAGTACAAAATCAGCCTGCTAATCCAGTGCCCATAAACCCACCTAGCCTACCCAATCAGCAGGCTACTCTGGCGCTCATCAACCCGCCGGTAATACCGAGCCTTCCTATTGCACTCCTGCCTGCAACTACACCAAACCCTGCTACTCGGGATGTGATTACCCGAATACCTAAAACCTTACAGTTTGATGGTCGAAGCAATTGGCCCGTTTTCCGGGGCAAGTTTGAGCGCTATGCCAATTTGCACCAATGGTCAGATGATGAGTGCGCTGATGGGTTGGTTTGGTGTTTGGTGGGAAAAGCTGCGGACTTCTATGCTGTATTAACTGACGGCAGGAAAACTGTCCCTTATAAGGAATTACTGCATCGTCTGGAAGAGCGTTTCGATGCCAAAGAGCTCCCTGCTACTGCGCAAGGGCGTTTCCAGGCAATTTCTCAGGGAGTAGGAGAATCATTGGATGAGTGGTCGGATCGCGTACTCACGCTAGCCACTAAGGCATTCCGAGATCTGCCCCAAGTATACGCCACCGAGCAGGCAGTGGCAAAATTCTGCCACGGGTTACAGGACAGAGAAACCGGCCGACAGGTGAGCATTCAGCAACCGAAGTCGATTGGAGAGGCCATTGAAAAAATTAAAATGTTTAACCATATTCAATTGGCTTGTGCCCCTTCTCAAAGGGATGGTCATAAAGGGAAATCGGACGAAACTAAGCGGGTTCACATGGTGAACCCAGAGCAGACAACCCAGCCTGTAAGTGGGTTGGCTTTTGATAAACTAACACAAGTGATGGCCCAATTACAAGGTGCGGTTGAAAAACTGAATATCTCTTGTGGAAGTTCGGGTATTGATTCCCATGTCAAACCGCCAGTTCCATTTAACCGTCCTGGGACAGGTGGAGCAAATGGTGGGCAACGAGCAGGCCCCTTTCCAGGGAACGCTCCAAACCAAGGATACAATACCCAACGTCAGGGGATGTTTAATGGAGGTAGAGGTGGCGGAAGGGGGTATCAAGGGCCTAACGCCTACGGAAGGGGCGTCGGAGGGAGAGGGAATAATCCTTTCGTCAATCGAGGGTATCCCTACCAGCCGGCGGTGAACCCTGACGTACGTCAGCCTCAAGGTCTCGGTAGGAGACCCGATAATAGAAACAATGGAGCTTGTTTTAGGTGTGGCACTGTGGGCCATTTCCAACGCGAATGCCCAAGGCCCAACCCCGCCCCTGGCAATAGGAACAATGGAGCTTGTTTTAAATGTGGCACTGTGGGCCATTTCCAACGGGAATGCCCAATGCCCAATCAAGCCCCACAAAGAGATTTAAACTAGAGAAGGTCGGGCACTGCGGCCCATGTCCGACCTTGACGTCCGCGGCCAAAAAGGAGAAGATGCCTGTGCCGGCTAAACAGTCGGTCCAACAGGAAGTAGTTCGTGTAAGCCATACAAGTTCAATTTCCCTGTTCTGCATGAATGTGCAGGTGGGGGACATTGTAGTTAATGCTATTGTTGACTCTGCGTCCGAGGTCAGCATCATATCCGAAAAAATTTATAAGTCCATGAAGCACCCTCCTCCTAAATTACGCGACGTTAAGCTGTTGACTGCGGGCAAGGACATGTCCATGCAAGGTTTTATTGTGGGCCCAATTAAGTTGAAAATTGGCAATTGTTGGTACAAAGAACAATTGTACGTAGCCCCGATTGACACAGATATGCTTCTTGGATTTGATATTCTGGTCAATACGGGAAAAGCCATCCTTAACATGGCGGAGGCCACTTTAATATTTGATGGACAGGTTCTGAGCCTTAATTCTGGGTCAACAGACGGACAACCACGGGTCGCTGAGGTGCGAGTGGGGAAGAGAAGAGTGATACCCCCCAATTCTGTTGTAAGGGTGAAATGCAATATGTCTAAATTTGAGACAGACTATGTGGTGGAATCATTCGGCAATTCAAAGTTGCTTGTCCCTAGGGTGGTACTGTCTGCGGGTTCGGACCCCGTACTGTGCCTACTTAACCCTACGGACCGCGTGCAATTAGTTAAAAAGAACTTTCTTATTGCGAGGGCGTATCCGGTTGCAGAGTATCTTTCCAATGACTCTACCACCCCAGACTCAGGGGGATGCCGGGTACAAGCCTGCTCTCTTGTGGATCCAGTAATGACGAAAGCATTACCGGAGCACATCCGGGATTTGTACGAACGTTCCGAAAAGCATCTTAATGAGTTAGAGCGAAAACAACTGGCGGGCCTGTTGACTGAGTATCAGGATGTGTTTGCCAGGGACGAATTTGACCTGGGAAATTTCACGGCTATCTCTCACACTATAGATACCGGAAACGCCCTACCGGTCACCGAGCGTATGCGGCGGACACCCGCCATGTTTGTAAAGGAGGAGGAGTCACATCTTGAGAAGATGTTGAGGGCCGGTGTGATCGAGGAATCGACGTCGGAGTGGTCCTCAGCGCCAGTGCTGATCCGGAAACGAGACGGTAGTGTCAGGTGGTGCATTGACTACCGGAAATTGAACGACGTCACAGTTAAGGATGTGTTCCCCTTACCCTTGATTGATGATTGTCTTGATACGCTAGCAGGCAGTATTTGGTTTTCAAAGCTTGATGCCAACTCAGCTTACTGGCAGGTGAACATAGCGGAGGAAGACCGGATGAAGACGGCGTTTGTCACCAAGTATGGCCTATTCCAGCATGTAAAAATGGGATTCGGACTCTGCAATGCCCCTGCGACCTATTCCCGGGTAATGAACCTGGTTCTTAGGGGTCTCAACTGGGAGACAATGTTGGCCTTCCTTGATGACGTCATGGTTTTAGGTAACTCCTTCACTCATTATCTTTCGAATCTTCGAGATGCTTTGGCCAGATTTCGCTTGCATGGTTTGAAGCTGAAGGCCAAAAAATGTGTCCTTTTCCAGCGTGAGATTGAGTTTCTGGGTCGCAGAGTGAGTAGCAATGAAATCGCCATGACCGATACTGATATTAAGGTTGTTTTACATTGGCCAGTACCAACGTGTTCGAAGGATGTGGAACGATTCACCGGTTTGGCAAACTATCACCGGGTTTTTATAAAAAATTATTCGGATATAGCGGCGCCATTGTACCGGGTAACGGGCAAGAGTCTCTTCCGGTGGGAAGATGAACAGCAGGATGCTTTTGATGCCTTGAAAAGGGCATTGACATCTCCCCCGGTACTAGGGCTCCCAAACCAGAATGATGAGTTCATCCTGGATACTGACGCATCGGACGTCGCCATAGGAGCTGAATTAATTCAGTTGCAACATGGAGAGGAACGGGTAATAGCTTACGGTAGCTATGCCCTGACCAAAGAGCAGAGACGGTATTGTACTACCAGAAAGGAGCTGTTGGCGGTAGTACGTTTCACACGTCAATTTCGACATTATTTGTTAGGCAGGCCTTTCATAATCAGGACTGACCACTCAAGTTTGACTTGGTTGTTGCGTTTCAAGGAACCACAGGGACAACTGGCACGGTGGATGGAAGAGCTGTCTCAGTTTAATATGGTGCTGCAACACAGAGCAGGCCGGAAGCATGCGAATGCAGATGCTCTCTCTCGTATTCCGGAAAGGGAGGGGTTTGCTGAGGGTTCATGTGTGATCCGGTCTGGCGATTTGCCTTGTGGTGGATGCAAGCACTGCCAGAAAACAGATCTGTGGGACGCGTTCATTGAAGACGTAGATGATGCAGTTCCGTTGGCCCAGCCAACAGTGCAAGAAGTTGTCTGTGACCTTGGAACGGTCACCGATGAAATCACTGAAGGGGGCAACGGTGAGACGTGCGGCGTCGGTGGTGGTGAAGGCGTTTGTGATGCAGTTCCGTTGGCCCAGCCAACAGTGCAAGAAGTTGTCTGTGACCTTAGAACGGTCACCGATGAAATCACTGAAGGGGGCAACGGTGAGACGTGCGGCGTCGGTGGTGGTGAAGGCGTTTGTGAGGCGGTTCCGTTGGCCCTGCCAACAGTGCGCGAAGTCGTCCGTGACATTGGTATGTGCACCGACGCGAGCACTGAAGGAGGCAACAGTGAAACCGGCGACGTCTTACACGGTAAAGCAACAACAAAGGAAGACAACAGTGGCAAGCCAGATCCTGATTTCCAAGGGGAATTTCCGTCTTTGGAAAACCTGTTTCTCAATGCATGTAAAGTCGACGTGTTAATGGCGGATGGCGATTTCCGGGTATGCGCATGTGGTCCCGAACCTGAAGCTGGGGTGCAGATTGCACCAATTGTTTTAGAGCCCAGTAGCTGGGGCTTCACTTGTGCTGATTTGATCGAGGCACAAGGCCATGACCTAGATCTAAGTTTTGCTCTGCAGTGGCTCACCAAGGGGGTGGAGCCTGGAGATGCAGAACTGTTCTCTTCAAGCCCAGAGGCTAAGTACTATTGGCTGAATAAGGAGCAACTGGTGTTAATAGATGCCATAATCTACCAAAACAACCCTGTAACAGGCGAGAAGCAGTTGGTGATGCCAAAGTCCATGAGGGAGGAGGCTATCCGGTTGCATCACAACATTCCGTCATCGGGTCACCAGGGTATTAAAAGAACTAAGGAAAAAGTCAAAGAGAAGTTCACCTGGTATGGTATGAACGGAGACGTGGCCGGATATGTTTCTTCATGCGAGATCTGTAATCGAAACAAAAAATCGGCCCGTAAGGGGAAAGGTCCCTTGACCGAGTACCAGGCTGGAGCTCCAATGGAGAGGGTCCATATGGATTTCCTGGGCCCGTTGCCCAAAACACGTCAGGGCAATGAGTACATTCTCATGATGGTCGACCAATTTACGAAGTGGGTCGAGTGTATTCCCCTTCCCACACAAACCGCAGAGGAGACGGCTCGAGCCGCAGTGAATCATTTTTTCTCCAAATTTGGTTTCCCTCTTCAGGTTTTTTCGGATCAGGGACGGAATTTTGAGTCCAAGCTATTCACAGAGCTATGTAGCTTGCTTGAAATTCATAAGGCTCGTACAACTCCGTACCGTCCTTCGGCCAATGGCCAAGTAGAGCGTTACAACCGAACGCTGATGGATGCTGTCCGATGCTACATAGGTAAACACCAAAATCACTGGGATCAAAATCTGCAACAGATAGCAGGGGCACTTCGAGCCTCTGTTAACCGCAGTACTGGTTTCACTGCGAACCGACTGATGTTAGGTCGGGAAGTGAATACTCCTGCCAGTCTAATGTTTCCCCGAAAGGGGGAGCGTTTGGAAGAAGACAACTATGCTCACCAGTTGGTGAAGGATCTCCATACAGCGCACGAGTGCGCCCGTAACAAATTGAAGGTTGCAACAAAGCGCATGAAGCGCAAGTACGACTTGCGTTTGCTTGAGCGCAATTTTGAGGTCGGAGATGCGGTGTATGTCCTTGACACCGCCACCCTCAAAGGTAAGTGCAAGAAGCTCTGCCCTCCTTGGAAAGGACCCGGTCTGGTGGTAAGAAAATTGTCCAATCTGCTTTTTCAAATCAAATTGAAAAATGCAGTTCTTATTTTAAACCATGACCGCCTGAAACCATGCCAGGACAAGACTTTGCCAGCATGGCTGACAACGGAGAGAGATAGGCCAGAATTGGACGGCGGCGAAATAGCTGATGATCAATTATACTGTTTATGTAAAAAGCCTTGGCAAGGCCGGTTTATGATTCAATGTGATCATTGTGACGAGTGGTACCATGGGTCATGTGTGAATATTACAGCCACTGACGCCTTGGACATTCAGAAATACCGCTGTCCCAAATGCTAGAATGATAACAACAACCTGTGAATCATATATTGTGTTTTTTTTGTGTAAGCGTTAACACTAATGTAGAGACAGAGTTTTGCTAGCCAGTTTTTTTTAATAACCTAGAAATGATAAGCACTGCCAGCTTTCATTACCTGCATTCAAATTATTTAGACAACAAATGTTAAAACTGCTCTACTCCCGCAATGTATATTTAATCAATAATGTTTAACAGCCTGTTAGACGACATTAGCCATTTTAGTGTTTATCATTGAGATCTGTATATGTTGGCTGTTTTCTGGGAAAATGGTGCTTAATGCATGTCAAGTGTAAATTAGCCTTCGATTAGCTGATGAGCCTGTGCACACTGATTAGTCTGTGCAATGCACTGATTATTGAGAGATAGTCTCTTATACTGGAATGAAAATCAATGTATATGCATTAAGCCCTGTTTTTCCAGAATCTAGCTAACATTATTTATTTTCTATGATTTAACATCTTGACTTGTGCTTTAATTCCACTTGTATCATTCTAGAATCGATTCCGAGAATGGATTCCGATCAGATTGCGGTTGATGAAATTGTGTCCGATTCCTGCTTGGACCTTGATCCTGAGGAATGCAGTGGACAGTCTCCTAGCTGGATGGACCAGATGGAGGAACGTAACCGGGTATGGTCCGATGTCGCTCAACGGATCACCGCTGAGCGTTCCGGTAGAGTGTTGCCGACGGCCTACATGCCTGTCGAGGTAAGAGTTCAGGTTCCCGACCAAAAGTCGGAAGAAACTGACCAATTGAAACCTGAAAAATCTATCAGTTTAACTATTTGCACGTCCCCGGTCGCTGGCCATAGTAGGGCTAACCTTCAACCACCCGCTCGAAAATCCAGGGGTCGTGGTTGTGATAGGCCCGGCTATGGTAGGCGTGGACCGGAGCGAGTTTTTCAACCACCCGCTCGAAACTCCAGGGGTCGTGGTTGTGATGAGCCCGACCATGGTAAGCGTGTACCGGAGCGAGCTTTGCACCCACGTCGTTGGGCTCGATCGCAAGGGTGGAAAAATGGTAGTATAGGGGGAGGTGATAGGTCCGTACCCAATGTACAAAGGCCGTTTTCAACCGTCTCGCACTATAATTACCAGGAAATGCCCCATGGAAACATGGGAGGTCCCTTAAGGCCTAATGATCAAGGGAAACATCCAGGGGGTCAAACCAATCAACGCCAAAGACCTGGTGAACTAATGGGAGGACCATTGAAAAGGTCTCTGGGTCACTGGGAACCTTCAAAGGGGGCAAGTGTGGGTCCAGCTAAGAGGCCCAGGGGGGACTCTGTCTGTCCAGTCCGAGGCTGCGACGAACCTCTTAGTTCACGACACGTATTTAGGTCGCACATTCCGCAGGTTATGGACATGAGAGTCCCCTTGAGCGAATCAATCACACGTAGAAGGTTAGCTTTTCTTATGGCCCTTGGGTCAAGGGTGGTACGGAAAGGAACCTCTCTAGGAGACTTAACTAGATTTTCTCTACACATGGGTTATGTCCCTCAAGGGGGTGGTGAACATTCATCCCAGGTAGAGGCTGTTCAGGCCATATCCAGGTTAACGGGGGAGGAGGTAGGGACTTTCCACAACCTATTACACTGGAGTGTGTTGGGCCGACTGTGGGCACTTCTCACTACCAGTGAGCAGGATTTTTTTGTAGATACTTACCCTCTCACCTCTGATGAACAAAAGTCTAGGTGGCCTGAGGCTACGGATAGCCATTGCCATTTGGATAGGTGGTGTGTAAAAGTGGGGATGACTCTGGATGATAGCATCTGGAGCCATCTCAGGGACCGCTCCCCTATGATAGAAGTTGAGGTCAATCTGGGAGCACTGGTCACTAATTTCTGTGATCCCCATACCTATCCCAATGATGCTCTATTGCACACTTTGTCTGAACTCAGGTGTTTTCCCACCATTGGACTACACCCCAAGGGGGCTGCAAAGTACACAGACTCTGAAATAAAAGAGTTCATTAGGTTATTGGGTAGACCGGAAGTTGTGGGATTCGGGGAGGTAGGACTCGACCACTCTGTACATTATTCAGAGTGGTTGGGGCAAGCAGTCCTCTTACAACGGGTTTTAGAGTACCTAGAAGAACGCCATGTTCTAGTGCTACACTGTAGAGGGTCAACCCATGATATGGATGGCAGGGAGGTAAACATGCGTCTCCTATCAATATTGCATGGGGTGATAAACCGGGATCAGCGAATATATCTTCACTGTTTCCGGGGGGATATGGAGGTTTTTAGGGCGTTTACGGATGCATTTCCGAATACCTATGTGGGATACACCCACAAAACGGGGGATTTGACACCAGGGTCATTACTTGCTCTCCGCACTATTCCCACAGAGCGCTTGCTAATAGAAACGGATGCCCCATATTTTTCTGGACCCAACATGGGTCCCATTTCATCCCCAACTGTGGTGGGATTAGCAGCCAGGAATGTGGGTATGGTTAGAGGGGAAAGTGTAAATGATATATTGACTGCCACAGTGGCGAATTTTCAGAGGCTGTACCGCCTTAATTGGTAAAAAGTGGGGGTGGGTGCAGTGTCTTAGACTAAGAATTCTGTCCTTTTATTGATTGACGTAAAAATATTACGTCATGCTTCTTGTTTAGATAGTGTTATTATTGTTTACAATGTTTAAATTAGGTTAAAGACCATGAATTCTGTCTTTTTATTGATTCACGTAAAGTTATTACGTATGTTTTTTGTCTTACATGATGTTATTATTGCCTAAATTAAGGTAAAAACTATGAATTGTGTTTATTATTATTATGGAGTAATGTAAAATTATTACAAGTGAGTTATGTAAAATTATTATGTTATGTTTCTGGTTTTAGACGCTCGCCACTTCGTGTCGCACCCGATTCTTGTCTTTTTGGGGTTTCTCCCAGTAATTTTTTATTCTTGTCTTGTTTTTGGGGTTTCTCCCAGTAATTTTTTATTCTTGTCTTGTTTTTGGGGTTTCTCCCAGTAATTTTTTCTTTATTGATTAACCGGGCTAGGCTGTGCCCATTATTCCCATACTTCCATCTTCCTTTATTTCTAGTTTCGATAGGAGCAATTATATACTTCCGTTTTAACGGGAAAAGTGATCAATTTCAGCGTCCCAATTTTCTTTGGCCATATCCATATAATATAATATAACATATAACATGTAAAATATACATGGAAGTTAGCATTAAGTGACATGCTTAACTTAATATATTTGCATATCAAATAGATGTTCAAAATCATAAAGGAAGAATAAGAATAATCATAATAATTTATCAATCAGCTTTGTTGTTGAAGTTGTTGAACATAAAATTCTCATATTTCCTGTGTTTTTGCATTTATCCGCACTTTTTGCATATGTAATGCCATAACTCAAGGAAAACTAACATTTTCCTCTAAATCTGAAAAATCTATCAGTTTAGCAATTAGTATGTCCCCGATTGCTTTTGCTTGTTGACGTACAAGCAACTAATTTTTTATTTTTATTTTATGCCTGTTGTAACCAGTATCTATTTCCGCACGAAAGGTGGTCGTAATTATTAGATTTTATTGTCAGTACTTGGATTATTTCTTGTGGTCGGTGGTTATATATTGTTTCTATTAAGTGCGCAGTCACTTGACAGTTGCCATAACTTTTTGTTGTTTCCATTTAAAGTGTGAAGTCACTTGATAGATGCATATCTTGTTACTTTCCTTATGTAGTAATTGTCTTTTGGTTGGTGGTGACAGAGTTTCTCGCCGTACCACCGGGTGTGGTAGTTGTAAGCCCCAAATGCATAAGTCACTGGCCATAATCTGTATACTCTTAGGTGTTTTGCATTTTTCCTTTACTTACATTTTCTTTTATGTACACTATGCACCATTTAGCATTTAAAATGGTCCCTATGGAGACACTTCTCACAAACAGTGAACATGATTTCTTCATAGATACCTACCCTCTAACATTATTTTATGTGGCCCAACGACTGGTGTTGGCCAGATAAATGAATAAATAAACAAATTCGCATTTCATAAAACAGAAAATGAAGAACAAAGGTGAATAATTAAAATTAATTGAAAAATTTATAATTAAAATTAATTATGAATTAATTAAAATTAATTTATATATAATTTAAGAAATACAGATACACCCCTGGCCACCGGCCATTCACATGTCATATATGTCAAAAGTATTTGGTCCAAAGCCTTAAACAAATGACATAACAAACACATAAAGAACAAAACATAAACAAAATTATAATTTTGAGGTTTTCAACTAATGTAACATCTCAAACTTACTGACAAACATTTCAACCAAAATTGGTTCGGTGACATCGCTTGAATTGTATGGGTTGGAAACAAACTGTTTACATATGGCCATTGTTCCCAGCAATTTCCCTAAAAACCTACAGTTCCCTCTTCTAACCTGAAGCTCTTCCCAGCAAGCCGTGATATCCGCCTCCAAGTCGGATATCTGGGCGGCCAGCTCGGCCTTAACCTTTTTCTGGGCCTCGCGGAGTTTACTCATTTAAATTACTATTAACTTAATCAAAATTAATACCTACATAAAAATGGCAATTAGCCTACACCATTAAAACTAAATTGCCCAATAATTACCAATTAATAAAATCGCTATCGCTGTTTTTTCTATAAATAATCAATAAAAACTGCAAATAAAAAGCACATCGTTTTAACTTTACGTTAAGCACCAATTTCCCGGGACCCAGTTTCAGATAATCACTGCAATCATTCGCAGCATAATCACTTCATTGACATCTGTAGGGAAGGTTCCCGAATAACTATGTTGGATACACCCACCAAACGGGGGATTCGTCTCTATTTTAGGTCAGCTGGGAAGTTGCAGTTCATGTTATGTCTCACCATTGGTGTATTAGCTCTATTTTTAATATTCCTTACAGGGTTGCAAAGACTGGACTCTTCTGCTCGTTGTCTGCACGTGCGCAGTGGCCAGGAGCGTTGTAGATTTAGAGACGTGCACAGTGGCCTTTGTCTTTTTGACCCGTCAAACACCTATTCTTTTTTCCAATTTCGTACGCTGGGGCAGCGTAGGCCATCGCTGTTTTTCAAATACCTATTCTTTTTTAAGGAAAGACGTCTTCTTTCGCGACAGCCATTTCAAATAACTTTCAAGCAGTCCTATTGCAACGGGTTTTAGGGTACTTAGAAGAACCTCACACTTTTTGACTCGTCCACCCACTTATCCTACACAATCAGCCTGCTATAACCAGGTACCCATCAAATAAAATACGTAGTATGACACCCGGTTTTACCTCTCTATGAACCTCTTGGTTCACGACACGTATTTAGGTCACACATTCCTCAGGTTATGGACATGAGGGTCCCCGTGTGGGTTTTACTACAACAACAATAATTACTAGCCTTCCACACTCACAAGCCAACATATACAATACAAAATACAATATAATACAATTTCTGTGCACAAGAGGTTTTTCGGTCATTTCTCTTAATGCCTGATGAATCACCTTTCTTTGGGCTATTTCGGCTCACAATAATGAATAATATATAGGTGTTATGTGATAATGGGTCTTATGTCATCTATTTAACCTTTGAAGTTCTTTTTAACTGTACCATTTCACATTCATTATAGGAAACCACCTGTGTGCAGGGAAAGAGAGTCTTAACCTAAGTAACCAATGTACAGGACGATTGGCAATCTTCTCGTACTATAATCACCAGAAAATGCCCAATGGAAACATGGGAAGTCCAGTTAATCATAATTGGCGAATTTCAGTACATTTCAAACCTAAGTACCCAATCCACAGGACGATTTAAATAAACACACTAATATTAATCTTATAACAGAAAATAAATCTTCAAATTCACAGCATCAGTTGGATTATTGCATCACGGTTTATACTGTTATCCCCTCGGCTCCGGGTGTTTTCCTGAAAAAGACTTTCCTAAGCAGTGGTTCCACGGTGCCTAGCGATTGTTTGATTTCCCAGCTCAATTTGTCTCCATTAGAGGAAACGTTCTCATATATTCTTTAGTAACTCGTTTTGTTCATTAATTTAGTGGTTTCTAAGGTCCAGGGTAAATTGGCTGTACTGCTGCATTCCTTTATTTTTTACTGTACTATGCTGAACAGGTTTGATGGATTTGGCGATGGCAGTTCACCAAATTCAAAAGCTAACCTAGATAAACACTTTATTGGTCGTATGGATAAAAAAAATATATAGATGTATATATTAAAATGTTTAATCATATTCAATTGGCATGTGCTCCCATCCACAGCGTACGGATGAAAAGCATCACTAAAGATTTTATTATTCAATCAATCAAACATTTTCATTATAACCGAATCACTAAGGAATGTGTAGTTTACTAAATCATTTTAAAAGAATAAATAACTAAGTCCATTGTAAATGTACAATGAAGCTTGTTTTAAATGTGGCACTGAAGGCCAATTTCTTAATCATAATTAACGAATTTCATTGCATTTAAAGAGGGATTTTTATGCATTATTCACTGAAGGGAGGGAAATTGTTCCTGATTAGGAATTACTGCATCGTTTGTAGGAGCGTTTTTGGGGTCAGATCGGAATCGATCATATCATAGTCATCTTCGTCCTCTTCAGAACTACCAAGTCCAAAATGAAAGTTGACCTTGGTTCATTCCCTTGGTACTGGTAACGGCTTCCACATGTCCGGTTTGACAGCTCTGTGTCCCTGAATATCTAGTGGCTGTGACTACGGTGCTCAAAACACTGCCCTTTTGGCCAATTTATTCCACTTTCAAAAATTTATGATCTTTGCTCAAATGTTGATGTCCTGTGCCAATTTCCACAGCCTTGACATTTTATTTTAGCTGACGGATTTTGTTTTCCGTTTCCTTAGTGACGGTTCACTTGCTCATGTCTCCTCGCTCATATGTGGTATGAAATAGCTCGGCCTTCAACCTTTCTAGAGTGCCACAAATTAATCAATGTCCCACACAACTAATGGTTGATATTATATAAAATATTTGAATTGAACAATACTCCGCAATAATAAAATAGATATCCGCATACATTCTAACTACACGGAAACAATTAAGATAATGTGGATTTTGCTAGAGGTTTTCTGATTCATTCTTTATCCATTTATTGTAATAGTATTAAAAGCTGTCCCAGCCGTGTGTTTGGTTAATCTTTGGTGTTTTGTTGAGCGCAGTGTGTCAGTTTAGTTACCTTCCTTAATAGAGTTCAAGATCTATAACGTTTAACAGATAAATGCATCAGACGATTCAATAGTGTAAATAATAGTATAATAATAAATGAATAGTACGAGTAAATAGATAAATAATAAAAATATGAATATAACTACCTAAGGATAAAAATATCTCTTGTGGGAGTTCATGTATTGATGCCTATGTCAAACCGCCATAAAAACCGGAAAGGTATGTGGTTGTTAGATTTCTTTCCTAACCCAAGATTATTTGCAATAACCTTGGATGAAGATGAAGAATTCCAAGATTGTGGGCAGAGGATATGTAGTTGTTAGATTTCCTTCCTAACCTAAGATTGTAAGAAAATTGCAGTCACTTAATGCTAACAGCAATATAGTAAGAGATTGCCGCAGAGATTAATACCCTGGAGAAAAGTATCTCGGAACTGCAATCGCAGTTGCACTTGATTTTTGTGATCCTTTTTACTACTCTGAGGATGTTTTCATGCAAACTTTATCTGACCTCCGGTGTTACCCCATTTTTGTTTAAAATAGAAATTCTTAATATGAACAGTGTTCTGTGAAAAGAGGGTTTAATACATGGGAGTGAGTAACGCGAAGTCCCAGATTTGTTGTGCAATCCGTACTTTGTTTTTTATAATGTTGTATATAGAGTGCTTTGCTCACTCAGGGATGGGTTCTTTTATTTTCCATGAATCTATGGGAAAGTGCTTTCTTCCATTTCTTATTTTTATCTAACTGTCTGAGGACCACTGTGATATGAACAGCATGGCTGCCATTGGCTGGATGAGTTTTTTTTCCCAGACCATTCTTCAGTTTTTACTTACCAGTTCGGCAATTGAGTATGCCATGTATTAATTCTAATTATGGGATGGATTTCTAGAAATATACCCCATATTAAGACGAAACTTTGTTAATACAAAAAGAAGAAACAATAATAATGAATAATATTCAATATACAATTCTACCATATAGAAACTTGAAAAGACTAGATGCAAATATTATAATATATGGATAATGTAATCCGAATACACATACTGTTACTACAGAAAGATAAATAAAAATAAAATGTATATATATATAAGTTATAAAAGTTGTCCTTTAGAAAAAACGGTTTGGTGCACCTGTATTTCTAATTTGTGGACGAAAGCCATTTAGCATTTTACATGCATACTTGTAATTGGTGGAATTCCTTTTTATTTTTTATGCAACCGTGCTTGACGACCACGGTTGCAGCACTTCTTAAGTGCTCAGATTTTCTTGTAATTGTTGGACTTAAAGCCGACCCGTATTTTTATGATATGTTTAACTGTCGTGATGAAACTTCGAATATCTTCAAAAAATGGTTACCAACCGCTAGAATGCAGTGGTTCTTGATTGCCCCGTTAGGTTAAGGCACCCCTGTGCCTACGGGAAGGGGTCTTTTGATCCATTTGAGTCTGTCTCTGGTTCTTGATTGCCCCGTTAGGTTAAGGCACCCCTGTGCCTACGGGAAGGGGTCTTTTGATCCATTTGAGTCTGTCTCTTCTGCCTTGGGTGCGACCATATGGCTCCTAGGATGGATAGCGGCCCAAGAAGAGAAAAGTGGGAGGAGTGTTGTGCCGGGCACCAGTCGCTTGCGAAGAGGGAACTGGCCGCTGCAAGCATGATTGGTGGAAGTTAGCCGAGGCACGAGGAATGAGTTCCAAAAGATCGAGGCGCGGGACGAGATTCTCGCTCTCTTCTTGCTGGACGGTGGCCGAGAAAGGTTGTTTCTGACTGTGCGAAGAATACTAAGAAGAACGTCGCGTTTCAACATAACGTAAGTGTTATAGTTTTAAGGGTTATCCTGATAGATTACCAGTACTCAAACCCCCAAGCAAAAGTTAACCTAGAGAAACACTTTATGCCTAAAAAGACAAGAAGCAGAGTGTGTTCATTGCGTGTGAGTAAAAGGAGTATTAGAGTCTGTTTGCGTCTAGCTATTTTCCTGTCTATGTTGATGTTACTGGGTCGGGATGTGGAGACACATCCTGGACCGCCACGTTCACAAAAACATCGGACTTTATCGTTCGCTGAAACAGTAGCAAGGCCTACAGAGACGACCGCAACGCCCGCGAGTGCATGGGACGCTCAGTTAAACACAAACCGATCTAGCTAGGACAATTAGGTAATGTGTTTTCTCAGAGAAATGTAAGCCGAAGTGCGCTCGGACTTATCTACGATAAACTCAAAAGTTGATGACATAAGCAACACAGTAAATATGTTAAAATCAGAAAATGAATCGCTCAAAAAAGAAAATCAAGAAATGAAGAAGCAAATTCATAGCCTTTGTTCGAAAATTGACAGTTTAGAGGGTCATTCACGACGGAATAATCTGCGTTATCTCGGGATCTCGGGTACAAGCGGGGAGAAGTGGGAGGATACGGAACAGAAGGTACGACATTTCATCAAAGACACACTCGGGTTGCCCGATTTTGAGCACGTCGACAATAGAAAGAGCGCACAGAGTGGGTAATAAAAATTCTGAAAAACCCCAGATTTTCGCAAAGATTTCTCGCTACAAAGACCGTGAGACCATACTCAAAAAATCAAGTTAAGTTTTGGACAGGCATTCACAATTTTCCGTGCGCGAGGATTTTACTGAGCGAGTTCAACTACACAGGCGTGAACTGGGAAAGCGATTAGTTCAAGCGCGAAAACAAGGACAATACGCGCCACTGCGTTTTGACAAGCCATTTATTGATAGCGAGGTGTTCCAGTACGACGACTTGACCGGGGAGATTATGAGAATTGGAAATACCCGCGGAAGACAACATACACACATGAACAATAGCCAGCGTGTGAGAGGGGATTACCGCGATAGCAGTGAGGCGGATCGGTCCAGTGGCGAAAGCGAAGCTGGGGCAACAGGCGGGGTGGAATAGGATCGAGGTCAAGGCCCAACAGAAAACATTACCATTATAACATGGAATGTGTGTGGTCTCAGGAAACTTGTTCATAACTGTGACTTTGTAAATTATTTATTTTCATTTGACATCATAGGTCTATTAGAGACATGGGGTGATAAAAACAATGAATTTTGTGATTTATTAGCAAATTATACATGTTTTGACTCTGTGAGAATTAAAGTAACTAATGTATATCGTTATAGTGGTGGAATAGCCGTGTATGTAAAAAACGAGCTGTTAAAAGATGGCTTTATTTACCAAATATGTCATAACTATCAGGATTGTATTGTTCTGTATATCAAAAGTTCTATTTATAGCTCTTTAAAAGATATCATATTATATATAGCCTATGTATCACCAGACGGTTCACCAATTTATGAAAGAATGAATGAGATTAATGGTATCACTATTATTGACTCCAATATTTCTTCTTTAAGAGTACTTTATGCTGATGCATGTATATACCTAGCAGGAGATTTAAACGCACGCACAACAAATTTATTAGATTATATACCTGATGATACTGTGGATAACATTTTTAACATAGAGGTTGATTATAACACGGATCCTTTTGATCGCATACGTAATAATAAAGACTCTGAACGATATAACAATTTTGGGAAAACACTCGTTGAACTTTGTTGTACGCAAGGTATGCATATTTTAAATGGGCATACCAACGATGATTTTTTAGGAAATTTTACATGTCTTACATATAATGGCGCTAGTGTTGTTGATTACCATGTTGTATCCACTGAGTTATTTTCTCATATTACTTATTTTTGCGTGGAGATGAGGGACGAGTCTGATCATATGCCTATAAGCTCTAAAATAGTTTTAGGCAAAAAGAAAATTATTCGTGCTAACTTCGTCAATCAATATTCCTTAAATAACGGTATGGAAGACTATCCAAAATTAGAAAAGTATAAATGGAAAGACGCGCACAAGCAAGATTTCCTGACAGTATTTGAAAACACTTTTAACATTCAACATTTGCAAATATTGGAAGCAATCGCGTGCACGGATATTGACGAAGCGATCGATAAAATATTAAATTTATTCAAATACGCTGCATCCGATATAAAGGTAAATTATAAAACAAACTATCTTAATGAAAAGGCCATTTAAGTAAATCAACCGTGGTGGGATAGTGAGTGCAACGCGGCTAAACAAACGAAGTACGCAACATTAAGAAGATTCCGGTTAAGTAATGATATATCGGACTTTCAGTACTATATATCACTCCGTAGAGGGTTTAAAAATATGTGCTCTGCCAAAAAACAAGCGAATCAAACGACGAAACGGAACGAATTGGTTTTATCGCGTACTAAACCAGAGTTGTTCTGGAAAATAATAACAAGTAGTAATAAGAGGAACAACACAGTTTCTTGTAATATAGCTCCATTAGCATGGTACGATTATTTTAAAAGCCTTCTTTGTAAAGACAATCAACCGAGTCTAAATGTTATAAACCTAGAGGTTAACAAAACTGAAGAGGATCAAGATCAAATTTTAAACACAGAAATCACTAACGAAGAAAAAATAAAAAGTATTTCAAAACTCAAAGATGGAAAATCGCAAGGGACCGATGGCCTTGGGGCGGAATTTTATAAAAGTACGATGCATCTGATAACACCTTTATTTCGCGATTTATTTAATAAGATTCTTAAAGCGGGTATATACGATTTTTTATATGTGTTTAATTGTAATATATTGATAAAATATGTTACAATAACACAAAATAGGCAAGAAAAATTATACATTAAAGCCGAATTTCATAAAATGCAGCAAAGACAAATTAGCGCCCCGAGCCGATAGTGACGTACCTATTTTCCTACAATAACCGAAGCATTCGTCTTTGTATTATAAACCGTTTAACTACGAGGGGTGTTCCAGAAGTTCTAGAATTTTCGCTATAACTTATTAGTTTGCTGGTAAAAGTCAATGAAATTTACATATTATACAAACCAATTATCACGGACTTTATATATAAGCTAAAAATGCATGAATTCCATAAAGCGCGTTTGAAACGCGTTGCCATAGAGACCTCAGTAACGACATGCGGCGCACGCGTGTATTTTATTATAAGTATGAGCGTTACGCGAATTTAAATTTGGTTTAAATGTCGTTGATAAACAGAATTTACGGCAAATTTCCCGTTACAGCGCCTAAGTCCTCCTTACAGCCCGGATTAGCGAAAATCCACGAACTTCTGGAACACCCCTCGTAAGTTTAGATGCACATCGTACATGTATGGTATACATGCTGACGAATTCGGCTGTACAGCCGTTTTCAACTTCAGAATTAAATATCTGGCTTATTTCGCATTTTTCGACACATGTTCTTCTTAACTTTTATTTTAATTTATATTGAAATATATATATATAATAAGTTTTTTACACAGTTTATTTAAATTCATAAATATTTGACAAAATCGTATATACCCGCTTTAATACAGGATTTTTTCCAAATAAGTACTAAGTACTTGGCGGGATAGTATAATTGTGCCGGTATATAAGTCAGGCGCTACAGATGACCCCTCTAATAATAGAGGTATATCTTTAATTAATGTAATGTATAAAATATTCTCCAATATCGTATACGACAGACTATGCAAATGGGCAGATTTAAACAATAAAATAGCGGAATCACAAGCCGGTTTTCGCAAGGAATATTCAACCATTGATAATTTATTTACTCTTCAAAGCATGGTTCAAAAATATACGTGCAAACCTGGTGGTAGGTTTTATGTGCTTTACGTCGATTTTCAAAAAGCATTTGATAGTTTGATTATTCATAAACTATTTACAACTATGTGTAAAAATGGTGTTAGAGGGAAGCTTTTTCAAGTATTAAAATCCATGTATTCAAATTTATGCGGATGTGTACGGATAAATGATAAAAATGTCACGAAAAACTTCGATTGTAACATCGATACTAGGCAAGGGGACGTAGCCAGTACAATAATTTTTAATTTATACATGAACGAGTTGTCTAGTTTTCTAAAATCTAAAGATCATAGGGGTATTTTTATCACCGAAGACATTTCCGATATTATTTGCATTCTTTTTGCCGATGACGTTGCGAGCTGCGCTGATACTGCGATCGAGCTACAATCACAATTAAACTCTATATCGGAATTTTGTGAAAATACTGGTATGACAAAAATTAACTAACAAAAGACGGAAATCATTGTTTTTAGAACCGGAGGTCCGCTTAGATCATACGACCATTGGGTCTTTAAAAATAATCCCGTAAATGTCACATCTGTATATAAATACATGGGTCTTCTTTTTACACCTTAATTATCATGGAGAAAAGCGAAAGAAAAACTTGCAGCCCAAGCCCGAAAAACTATTTTTGCTATTAAATCATACCAAAGAAACTTTGGATATTTTTCATACACTGAATATTTTAAATTGTTTGATTCAACGGTAAAACCTATACTTACATATGGCTCTGAGATTTACGGAATAGAATTCTCAGACATTCTCGAAAAAGTACAAATCGAGTATTGTAAATATTTTCTTGGTGTAAATAAATCTGTAAATGATAGCATTGTACTAGGAGAATGTGGTAGATTACCTCTATGCATAGAACATCATGTAAAATGTGTTAGATATTGGTGTAAATTGATTAGTATGACAGGTGATCAATATCCTAGAAATGGTTATATTATGTTAAAGCGACATGACGAAATCGGAAGAACTAATTGGGTGACATCTGTAAAAAATATTTTGTACCGATATGGATTTGGTTGTGTTTGGATTAGCTAAGAGATAGGAAACGTGGAATTATTCTAAATGTCATTTAAACAAAGATTGATTGATTGTAATTCACAGAACTGGATTGAAACTATAGGAAATTCATCAAGATGTGATACTTACAAACAATTCAAATCTATGCTAAACCCAGAAAATATTTGTTTATCGACATACCATTTTATGTTCGAAAGTCAGTTGCTAGATTCCGTTGTTCAAGCCATAAATTAGCAATTGAAACTGGTCGGCATTAAGGAATTTCAAGAGAAAACCTAATATGTACATATTGTTCCGTCTATTTTAATAATGTATGTATTGAAGATGAGTTTCATGTATTTTTTAAATGTCCCAGATTCAACCAAGAAAGGCAATTGTTTATCTTTTCATGGTACAATGGTGAACAAAATTTCCTAAATTTTTGCAATCTAAATTGTACTGATGAAAGTAAATTAAAAAGCATAGCCTTTTTTATAACTGAAATAATGAAAAAGAAAGATGTAGAACAAAATTGATGTTCAAACTTGATGTAATCACAACTAAAAAATAATAATATGTTGTTACTAATATATGCTGTATTTTGGGCCGGTGGCCTTTATTTACGAAATAAACTTTTTGTCTTGTCTCGTCTTGTCTATCTAAAACTATGCAATCAAATGATTTTGTAAAATCTATAAATGCTACGTAGAGCTTATTTTTCTTATTTAATTAATGATTTATTACATAATGCAGTACAAAAATATTATCTAGTGTGTCCATGTTTTGTTTAAATCCTGCCTGAGCCTTTATGTAAACATTATACTTTTCCGCTAAAATCGTTAACCGGTAATTCAAAACTTTCGCAATTAATTTGCCTAATGTTCTCAGTAAGGTAATACCCCTGTAGTTATTCGTATGATTAATATCACATTTCTTATGCAACGGGACCAAATAACCCTCTAACCATGTCTCTGGGAAGTAACCCAAAACAAAAAATATATTAAATAACGTGCAAGGAGCTGTCGCGAACATGTCTATCTCACATCCATACTTCAAAAAAATACGTTGAGACAATTATTTGGACCTCCCCCCCCCCCCCCCGATTCACCATTGTTTATTTTTTTACAATTTTTTTTTATTTCATGTGTGGTAATTATATTATCCAAATCTTCAAACATAATGTTTAATTCTTCCCCTATATATTTCTCATCAAAATACAAAAATGTCTTCATCTGGTTGAAAAAAATGGGGATCATTTACCGATTTTACCGATTTAAAATAATTTAACAAATCATCTGATGCAAACGAACTAGAATTGCCCACAACCGATCCTTTTAACATTTTTCAATATAACTTGGCATTATTTTTTCTGGCTAATTCCAGTTTATGTGATCATAATCATATTTTTTTATTTCTAACGCATTTTTCCATAATTTGATCTAGCTGCCACCAGGTCCCTTCTTGTCTCATCGCAAGGGTTATTTCTGTAGTAATTAAGAGAAGTATAATAAGAATTCTTCAAATTTTACAGTCATGGTCAAAGTATACAGCACCCTAATTATGATTATTTTAACAACAATTACTATGTATATTTTGTTTAAATATGAGCCTTATTCTGAGAAAACTGGGCTTAATGCATGTGCGTAAAGTGTTGTCCCAGATTAGCCTGTGCAGTCCGCACAGGCTAATCAAGGTCGACACTTTCCGCCTTAACTTGATTTTCGGTAAGGAGGGACTTCCTTGAAACTAAAAATACCATTAAAGACAAGACAAGACAAGACAAGACATATTTATTCAGACTTGCACAGTGTTCATCGTCTAAACACTATAAATTTCACAATCAAATATGTCACAGAAATAAACATAGTAAAAATATAAACATAAGCAGCATCGTATACGGTTACGAAAATTCAAGGTAAAATATTCTTTTAAATATGAGGGATAACTGTTGAAGTTAGGTAACAACATTAGAAATATTATTTCTTTAAATCATAGCATCTTTTACAAATTTTGCTAATTAAATTAGTTCAAATTTATTCGTTGTATTCAACAATTGGTGGAATTTATAAACAGAAGGCCTAACATAGTAACATTTCTTAAGGTAATTTCTTCTAATATCAATGTACAAAGGGCATTTACAAACAAAATGAAACTCGTCTTCGACATCTAATTCGTTACAACTAAGGCAATAACGTTCGTTTCGTGGTATATTTTGACCAGCATATCTTCCAGTTTGAATTCTAAGTGGCAGACTCGAAGTTCGAAGCTTTGTGACGTAGTGTCTTAGTGCTTTAGGTAGTAAATCTAAATAATTTTCGTAAACAAACATAGGCTTAAATACACGGTACATATCTAAGATAGAGCTATTTTCAACAGAGCTAAACCACTCTTGTTTATAGGTATCAATAACAACATTTTTAAAATGTGGTATAAATATTTTAACATCAACAGAGCTTGGATTATTAAACACGTATGACAAACCGTAGATGTCTAACAATTTTTTTATATTAGATACCCAATTAGAACGACCATTTTGGCAATCATTTAGAGCTTGGCTATAAATTGATTTTAAAATTATGTTATCGGTTTCAATAAGTTTAAACCAGTACTTAACCATCCTAACATATCTATGAATAAATAGTGGGTATCTTCCTAATGCGCCGTACACTACAGCATTACATACATTTTGCTTAACATTTAAAACTCGTTTGCAGAACTTTAAGTGTACCCTTTCCAATTCAATCGTCTTTGTTTTACCCCATATCTCACAAGCGTTATTCAGTATGGATCCAACAAAAGCATCAAATAGCTGACATTGTGTTTTAGGTTTTAAGTCAAATTCTTTACATTTGTTAAATAATATATTCATAGCTTTAAGTGCTTTTCCACATAAATGTTCTTGATTTAGCTGAAAATTTCCAGTATAATTAAAAACAGTTCCCAAATAATTAAAATCATTTACTACTTCTATTTTCTGACCTTCAAACGTCCATGTTTCAGATGGTTATAAATTACCCCGCTTGCGAAACACCATAATTTTAGTTTTATTAGTGTTAACCTTTAATCCCCAGCATTTACAGTAATTTGATAAAAGATCCAAGTTTTTCTGTACTTCCCCGGGCGTTTTACCGATAATGGCCATATCATCTGCGAAAAGCAACAATATCAATACAATGTCATCAATACTTAGACCGGAAGAGGGATCATTCTGTAAAAATAATTCTAAGTCTTCTACAAAAAGGGAAAACAACAAAGGGGACATAACTTTACCTTGCCGCAATCCTACAGCATAATTAAAATATTCAAAGTATGACGCACAATGCTTAACACATGACTTAACATTTTCATACATATTTTTTATTATTCTAAGTAATTTACCTTCTATGCCGGCTTTGTATATTTTAAGCCACAGTATCAAAGCATTTCATCATATCAACAAATATAACATAAAGTCTTTTATTTTCATTAACATATTTCTGAACTAATGACATTAGGATGTATATAGCGTCAATTGTTGAGTGCCCTTTTCGGAATCCGAATTGGGCGTCCGAAATTATATTAAAGTTACTACAAAAAATTTCTAATCTAGTGTTAACAACTGACCTTTCGACAGCGAGAGTGAAGCCACGCCCACCGATTTCAAGGGGGATCACTCCGCCGAAGTCCGTCATAAAAATGGCTACGCGAATCGGCCGCATAAGTGAACCAAAAAGGCCTCATGGTATACCAGAAAGGCCATACAATAGTTTTTATTATCATTGAAAAGTGGTGCTGAATATAATTATCATATCTATTAAATAGTCAAAACTTTTTTATTAGTCTACTTAAAAGCCGTTAAATTTATCATCAAAGTCGGCAAAATTATCGCCAATTATCGCATACAGTATGAATTGTTCGTTAGTCACAATATTTTTCCTTGAGTAATAGATGTTTCAGTTTTTTTAATTAAAAGCCGTTAATTTTTGCAACCGATGGCAACATCGCAAATGTGGCACAGGTAAGTAAATTTATTATAATAGAAGACGAAGAACGTTTTTATTGAAATCCGATATGACACATATCTACAATGCATTTGGTCAAAATGACCCATGAGCATTGTTATAATCGTAAAACATAGTCAAAGTCGTCAAAAAAGTAACATACACAATATATTATTATATATTATTATTTCCTCGTAAACTATCTTCTGCAATATTTAAAATATAAAAAGTTGAAAGAATTTTCATGTACAAAAAAACTCGCTAATCAGACCGGGTTTTCAAAGGGTCATTCACAGTTTGCGGCATCTGTTTTGATAACGGATTAGTAGAAAGCCCACATATGGTGTAAAATGACACTTATTGGCCCCTATTGATAATTACTTGCGCATTTTTAAATAGTTTCTTAACTTACATTAAATTTGGAAGACTTAAACCGAAAGAAATAAAAAATGTTTTATTCTATGTGATATTATTAAACATAATAACTGATTGTCTTTATTATTACGCATTTCATTAGCATTAAAAAATCTAGCAAAGTTTATAATGTCTTATTTATTTGCCGACTGCATTAGAAAGTCAAATTTATTTAACGTTGGCCACCTTTGAAAAATGGTTTTAAATGTTCCTTTCTAATTTGTCTATATAGAGGATAAACAAGTACAAAGTTATACTCTTTTTTATAACGTGTCCGTTGCAAAACTTACATTTTCTATTTTCGCGTAGTATCTTATTATAACGACTGTGTTTTGCTTTCGGGCGATCGCTTAACATGTTGAGATTAAGCTGTAAGTGTGGACGACCACAAAGACGAATCCAACGTTTGAATTTTTCAAGATTAGTACCCGGTTGAGGGAACGGAAAAAACGTACTTCCATCTTTTAACCGTTCTGGATACCTTGTGTCTGAATAACAAGTGCCATAACAGCACCTTTCAACCATTTTCTTTGTTTAAAACACAGAATTACGTATAAGCTTATGTGTCGGACAACGGCGAGTTTGACGGACAAAATGGCGGATAGTAACGGGCCTAATCTATGATGTAATCTGATTGGTTAATAAGCCTGTCAATCAATCGGCTGTCGAAAGGTCAATCTGATGTAAATAGCTTAGATAAACAACTTAGAAGAGTAATCCCTCTATAATTGTTTACATCAGATTTATCGCCTTTCTTATGTAAAGGGATTATAATACATTCCGTCCATTTCATTGGAAAACAACCCGAGTTCAACACAGCATTAAACAAATCACATATATGCAATGCTAAAATGTCAATACATTCAATTAAATATTCGTTCAAAATATAATCACTCCCATATGCTTTGTTGCGCTTCAATCGTTTTACAGACAATTTAATCTCCTCAACGATAAATGGCTGATCTAGTTCGGGGAAACGCGAATTGGGCAAATTAAAATTATGAGTACTGCAAAATTGTTCAGCCTCATCATTTACACAATCAAACAAACCATGACTTATATCAGAGAAAAAGTTTTGAAAGTCTTCCAAAGGAATATTTTCATTTTTTGTTCGATTATTTGATTTAAAATATTTCCAAAATTCTTAGGTCTACGATGTTTTAAGCTTTCTATCTCATTGGCCTTATTCCTTAAGTAGTTTTTTTCTTTCTATTGATAATTCGTTTGTATTCGTTTTTGTATTGCAACAATTGGAGTCTATTTTCTTCCGACTTATTACAATTAAATTGTTTTAAAGGGAAACATAGCGACCGTGTGCTGTTTTACATTCAGCATCAAACCAATTGGCATGTCTAACAGCGCTACACTGTTCAAATTTGGGTGTATTTGTTATTAAATATTCTTTCGAAAATAAAGGATCCGCAACATTACGTATAACATCAGTAAACTTATTTAACGCACTATTTATAGAGTCACAGCTTGAACAATCTAAATCTTCTACAATTCTGTTAAACATAGGTAGGTTGCTTATAATACCCAATCTAAATTGGTTACGCAATGAATCATCCCATTTAAACTTCGTTTCAGTGTATGACAGTCAATCAACTGTTTTGTTGTTACAATATAATGAAAACGATAACGGTGCATGATCACTGAATTCATTAAAAACGTGCACCACAAACTCTTTTATAAGTGCGAAATTTCGTTCATGACAAATCAAATAATCGATTGTGGATAAGCCATTGTGAGAGAAGTAAGTGAACTGACTCGTATCTCCTATTCTTCCATTGACAACACGATAATTAGAGGATTTACATAGATCAAGCAATTTGATTCCGTGATTGTTATGAGATCTATCAACGGAGGCCCTAACAGAGTACATATCTGGATCATAATCAACATCATCTATAAAACTATTTACAACAGCATGAATCACAGGTGGTTAGCGTGTGGCTATGATATTAATTAGTGAAAACATCATTTTGAATGATAAATAATCATATTATAACGAAAAATTAACTTTTCTGAAAAAAAAAATATTTCACTATCAAATATATATATAACAAGGTATGCAACTCAAAATCAGCCCAAAACGGGGTGCATCGCTTTGAACAGCCATATCTTCATAAATTTTGCAGCGATTTTCACGATCTCGGTCTTATTCAACGCAGAAATGAATTTCCTTTCTGGAAATGTATATGTCTTGCAATATTTTTACAAATGCTGGGTCAACTTTTAAGAAATAACACGATACACAACACGCATGACCCAGTTGACAGTGATCATGCTGTCTTTAAGACTGAAATCTTCACGGAGTAAAGGGCAACTTCCCTACAAAGTTCATGTAGTTCGATACCATAATTCAATAAAACGTATGAAAAAACATTATTACCGTTCTTGTCGTTACATTCTGCATCAAGACTAACTGTCCAGCGCCGTTTGAAACCTTTGTTTACATACATTTCAACTAACTGACATTTTAAACATACGAGTGATTTCATTGGTCCAATGCGGAGGTGTGTCTTTACAACTGGAGATTTCATTCATAAAGAATACATGATCACTGTCAACTGGGTCATGCGTGTTGTGTATCGTGTTATTTCTTAAAAGTTGACCCAGCATTTGTAAAAATATTGCAAGACATATACATTTCCAGAAAGGAAATTCATTTCTGCGTTGAATAAGACCGAGATCGTGAAAATCGCTGCACAATTGATGAAGATATGGCTGTTCAAAGCGATGCACCCCGTTTTGGGGTGATTTTGAGTTGCATACCTTGTTATATATATATTTGATAGTGAAATTTTTTTTTTCAGAAAAGTTAATTTTTCGTTATAATATGATTATTTATCATTCAAAATGATGTTTTCACTAATTAATATCATAGCCACACGCTAACCACCTGTGGCATGAATAACAAAATCCGATTTGGACCCAATCCTACTATTTAAGTCACCACAAAGTAAAACGCGTCCTTTATTTTCATAAATAGAAATATCATTTTCGAGTAAATAAAAAAAGTCTATCCTTATGATATTGTATATTATTAAAGCGGAAAGTGTCGTCCCTGATTAGCCTATGCGGACTGCACAGGCTAATCTGGGACGACACTTAACGCACATGCATTTTGCCCAATTTTCACAGAACAAGACAGATATAGGCTGACATACCCCATCTAATATATCTGTTAAAGCTTGAATATTTTAATCTAAATCCCCATGTGAGTTTGACAAAAGAATGTTTCAACAAAGAGATTCAAAAAGTATAGTATTTTCTATCGAGCTTAATACATTCATATACAAAAATGTTTTTCTATCATCCCCATTTATATTTGTAAAACAATTTAACAGGTTCCCCTTTATTGTTGACATCAACCGAGTTATCCGATTTGAAAATACTTAAAGTAAGACTGCACGATTTTTTCAAATACTTATGAATTTATATAAATCTGTAAAAAACTTATTATACAATATATTTCAATTTAAATTAAAATAAAAGTTAAGAAGAACAGGTATTGAAAAATGCGAAATAAGCCAGATATTTAATTCTGAAATCGAAAATGTTTGTACAGTCGAATTCGCCAGCATGTATATCATGCATGTACGATGTGAATCTAAATTTAGTTTTACGGATCAATTTAATTTTCTGCAACGATATCTATTCATACGACACACGAACACTAACTCCGATCCTAATAAAAAGACGAATGCTTCGGTTATTGTAGGAAATATGTACGTAATATCTTCGTCACAATCGTTTCGGGGCGCTTATTTGTCTTTGCTGCATTTTTTGAAATTCGTCTTCAATGTATAATTTTTCTTGCCTATTGCGTGTTATTGTAACATATTTTTATCAATATATTACAATTTAACACATATAAAAATCGTGCAGTCCCACTTTAAACTAAACGAAATAACACAATGATCAGACACAATATTAGGGTCGTAAATGTCAAAATTTTCAAACAGTTTAAGAAGATCGCTTTTGCACAAAAAATAATCGACAACGCTACACCATTGTGAGTATAAAAATGTTAATTTACCAATGCCTTTATCTGTACCACATCGGCCGTTTACTATCCTTAAACCTGTCGATATAAAAATCTAGTAATATTGTACCATAATCATTTACTGTTTTATCTTGACTGTTTCTTTCAATTGCATCATTCAGTACATAATAATCTGGCAACATGTTTAAATATGTTTATTCTCATATTCTGTATAATCTGGCTTAATCCCCACCCTTGGATTTACATCCCCGCGCAGTATACATTGTATATCCAACAGAGAAAAACTTCATTCTGCAAACCAAATAAGTTACCTTTCAATTTAAGCCACATTATACCATCATCAGTGCATTTCACACATTCAACATAATTAAATAAATTCATGTGCATTTGCTATAACCACACCGCGGCCCCTCATTGCTGTTCGAAATAAAGCATATCATTTGTTAATAAATCAAAGATATTTGCATCACTTAAGATATCTATACTACTACATTGAGGCACATTATATATCCAACAGAGAAAAACTACATTCTGCAAACCAAATAAGTTACCTTTCAATTTAAGCCACATTATACCACCATCAGTGCATTTCACACATTCAAGATAATTAAATAAATTCATGTGCATATGCTATAACCACACCGCGGTCCCTCATTGCGCCAAATCTTTTGTTTTTTTCTATTTAAAACAAAATAATTAAAACTTTCGACATCATGTAATAAACTGTCATTACCCCAAGTTCAGTAAATAACAAAATTGTTATTTAAAAAACGGTTGTGTAGGTAAATTTTGATTTCAAAACACTAACACGACTGTTTTTATACAATAATATAGTAATTATATAAAAGATTATTATTCATCTTCTTTGGATCACAAAGTATTTAACTAGTAGAAACGTAGGTTCGTGGTTTTTAGTATGTATTATACAACGCAGTTCGGCAAGAGGTAAACTAGGATAGATATCGGATTCATTTACTTGTTCATCGCGTGCCAGGACCGTAAGTGTCAGAACGCCCGCCCGTGTGTTTGATTATTGGACATTAATATTTAAGGAATTAAAAGTTACTAATTGTATAATGTAAATACGATTATTGTGTGGACTTGTTAAATAGTAGAATAAAATATAAACGAAAACGTCAACGGAGTTGTGTATTTGTTGTAATACCACCAAATCACGGAGGTACTCAGCAAAAGATCCATACAAAATGACATCGTTTCTAAGTATGGTAAAATCAAGATAATACATCACCAAAATAAACATAATGTGTAAACAAGAAGACTCTAGTGCTTCGTAACTTGAAAAGTTTGTCTATTACTGTTAAATACCTATATAGCTAAATCTGAATTCCAAAACAGAATCAAATTCGCTGTGTTAACAACTTGACAATGTTGCCAATACATGTTTAGATTACGCAACATAAGTGTTAACATTTTACACCTCCAAACGATTGCCTCGTGACCGCGTAACACAGGGGAAATATGGCTTTCGGTGTGAAATATACGGACCGCTAGTGACCGTTATACTCATGTGTAATAAGACGTTTGATTTTTGTCGGGGGAATCTAGGCTGAACGCTATGGCAAGTTGACTCAGCTTTGACTGTATTTAAAGGCACAGGCAGCAGTATCATAAAAAATAAAAAATAAATTGTCCCCCCCCCCCGGACCATACCCCCCCCCCCCCCCCGAGCTTACCCCAGGGGTTCCAGATTGTTAAATGTACACCTATTGTGTATGGTTTAACTTTCCAACAACGAATATTGACAAAAAATGACAGTTTAAAAAATACCCCTCTTATAGGTATTATATATACACAAGGTATGAAACGCACTATATGCCTATTGCTGAAAGATTGTGGAACAATCGACGTGACCTTTTTCATCGAAAACACACATGTTTCCATGCACTTGCCGGACAAAGGTAACTGGATTCAATAAATGACATTAAAAGCTACGTAATTACACACCTTACCGATCATCTCTTCGGCAAATTACCTTAATATTCAATTAAATTCAACTTTCTCGCTATATGTCGGTGTTTTGCTGCTATTTCTTGTCGACCGAATGCTTGGTTGTAAAACGCCATATCATTGGACAACACAATGCTGGCTATGGGTTCCTCCTTATGAAAGGATTAGAGGTATGTAGACTCGAAGCCGAGTACATGTATTGTTTACATTTAATGACGTTTGTGTACGAAATAACATAGGCGCCAATTATAAAAGTAGTTAACTGGTAAGCTCAAATCCATTATATAATGTTTAAACTGATGTAGTTAGGTCTCTCGTTACATATTAAGATATAAACTTACATTAGTCATTAATTCATGACGCGTGGATATAAATTTAATAAGACCAAATGAACATGTCAGGACCGTACATTTATGTTTTAGCAATGATAACTGTATTCGTAGAAGGTGTGTCATTTTTTTCATTTATTATGCATTTCGTGCATTCCCGTATTTTATATCTGTCCATTTAAAATGATCAAACTACAAAACTGAAAAATGAATACGTTTATTGTTGCTATGTGTATAACATTAACTAGAACTTTGTCACAGGCATGACGAATACCCCAACATGACGCATGTTTCGCATTGTCCCATGATGAATAACAAATGCACCAAGTCATTTTAAAATCGAACGTTAAATGACATATTGTTATGTTCCGGACCAACCTTTGGGACAGACCGACCGACAAAGTGTATACAGCCCTCCCCCCTACCAATGATCAATGGTAGTGGGGGCATAAAAAATAATCCACATCATCAACGCAAATGTGTGAGTCTGAACCATTATGTTGGTGATATCATCCTCTGTAATATGTCATATTGGCAATACAATGAAACAAATAATAACACACACAGAAAGTTTCCTATGTTATTTAAAGGAGCTTAAAAACTACATAACAACGAATAGGGAACATTTTGTTTTAATTATTGCTTGCTAATTAAAAACATACAATTATTGTCTTTGTTTTTGAATATAATCACAATAGAAGAAAAGTATTATCACTGACACCAGTCAAAGAATATTAACCATCTTCCTACATAATTAATGAAATACACAGAAATAGCAATTATTTTTATGTGAGTACAAAGTAGTGAAAATTAGCTGCCTCGTCGGTATAGTTTTGGTACTATTTACCAACCAATAGTCATAGTAATGAATCAAACCAGAAACTAACTTATAATAAATGTTAATAATAATAATAACAACATAAAGCAGATATCGCTGGTTAAGTTACCTAAAATAGAAATACTTTGTAAACCAGCACAGAAACATTGCCTTTTGCAAATATGTCTTTTACAGTGTATGTTTGCTTGCAATCGTTACAGTAAAACTGAGCAGTTGTGTTAGAAAATCTCTCCCACTTAACTTTGCTTCGTAACCCAGCACAGTTTCTGTGCAGCCATGTATTGCAAGAAGAGCATCGAATCCATTGAATTCCTTCTTTTTCAACTTTTCCACACTTCCCACAGCTTTCATCTTCATCTAACTCTATTCCCGCTTGTTCAGCTACTGTTGCAGCAATAGTGTGAATACTGTCTGGGTCATCAATGGATGATGGTGGCTCTTGCTGGATTGCAGACGTAGCTGGTTCTGATGATGATGGCTCTGGCTGGATTGCGGACGTACCTGGTTCTAATGATGATGGCTCTGGCTGGATTGCGGACGTACCTGGTTCTGATTCCGAAACGTCGGAACATTCCATCTCCAATGTTCCGGATTTTTCTCTGATTATGTTACAATTTTTCATACATGTTGAGGTAACAATAGTGTCTGACATTTTTTTAATAAGCACTTCCTTTTTATCATTCCTTTTTACAGATACATCGTAAGCACCGCAAAGAATGTTAATCTTTTTTTTGTCATTCCCTGAAAAATACCACTTTTGTTCAAAAGCATACCTTTCATTAGCGCATGAGACATATCTTTCCCCTCCGTTTTGTCGTTGACTACTGTTTGAAACGAGAATTTGGACGTTGTGCTTGCTGCTTTCTGTTTTCTTATTTGTATCTGTTTCCTGTGAGACAGTGTTTTTTTCAACTGACATTGATTCAATGATATCTTTTCTAAATTGATTGATCATTATGTGTAAACATTTCGCCACAAGCTCTTTGAATAAATCCAAGACATGATGCGCTGAAAGAGAAAGCTCTTGTAATACACAGCTTATGACAGATGTATCATCTGTATAGATCACTGATGTACTAAATTCTTCGATGTCTTTTGACTGTAGTGACACATTATATGATAATGCCTCTAATAGTTTACTTGACTTCAGCTATCAGATAAGCAATACTGATACAGATTTTCTCCATGCATGTTTAAGTTTTCTTGCACTAATAACTGAAGGCTCATGCCACACACTTGACAGAAGAAATGATACATTCCATCAGTTATGTTGATAAGTCCCCTTGATTGATATTGTCGCTGTTCTGTGTCAAGTAATGAATCAGGCTCCTTGGAAGTAGCCTTAAGTACTTCCTCTCTCTCCGTTAGTCCGTTTAAGATCGCAATTTTTTGTTTAGCGTTTTCATAATTTAATTGACCATTAGCTGATGTGGAATACATGTAACTTCTGCAACTGGTGTTAAATTTCTGAAGTGCAGAATGGACACAGTATCCACCAACATATCGTATACGAGCTTTTGAAGCTTTAGTGACACTTCTTGTTGGTAATGCATGTTCTCCTGCTTTGAATGATTCGACAGTTTCTTGAAGTAAGAACTGTCTTACAGAGTTAGTCAAGTGACTGCACACGTGAGAGTGAGCATGTGAGACACATACACAGTCTTTGAATAGTAGCATACAGGCCACTTTTAATGTATCACTGGTCTGATATCTGTGACACTCGGCATAAAACGAATTCAGTTTTTCCGACTTCACGCCAACTTCTGCAGTGACACCTAATTGTTTGACTATGTCAGTCAAAGCAGCAAACTGCTTCTTGCAAAAGTTCCTGGCATCAGCCAAATCACCAAGTAGCATTTTATTTACTAGATCATTCACCTCTTGCTGAACTGGTGTGACTGGCACATTTGTCAAGCACTGCTTCAGAGTTAAATTCAGATCAAATTTCTGTGGCAGTTGTACGTCATCAGAGAATTCATCTAGGCCAATAGATGCCATTATGTTGTTGAATTCTTCATCAAACTCTTCTTCAGTTTCCCCATCAGGGCCATCCCATTCAGCATCCACCCAGAAATTCCCTTGTGCCGTGATGTTCTCTCTGTTGACATGAATACATAAACAGTGTTGTGTTAATAAAATGAAGCACGACACGAAGACATTCCAACAAAACTTTTTATTTCACATCCCCTACGAATCGTGTTGCCTATAGCTCTTAGAATACAAGGCCCTTTCTTTCGCAAACCCCATACATGTAATAGAGTTGTTGGATTTTATGATATTTTAAGCCCAAGTCTCACTATATCCGGTAGAGCCCCTGTCCATCCCGGTTTGCTTACGCCGGTCGACCGGCGAGAACCGGGATGATTCTTAGAAATTTTTTAACGCGGTCACACTATATCCCGGTGCCGCCCCGGTTGAAGCCGGTCAACAACACGGCAGAGTCACGGTCAACCCCTCACTAGCTACGGTTTATCCCGGTAAAGCCCAGGTGGAGCCCCGGTTGTCGCCGGTAATGCCCCGATGGAGTCCCGGTTCAACCCGGTAGAGCCCCGGTTCATCCCGGTAGATCCCGGATCACGCACCAGGGATCCACCGGCATCATAGTAAGGCTGGGACCTTAACTTTGTTGTGGAATTCATGTTTCACAAACATGTCTTATTCATTTCAAGTTGATATCACGTTGCAGTGAAGGAAATGGTTCGTTTGAAATGAAAAACGTATACGCTCAATATGACCAAGAGTGTAAAGATATGAGGGAGAATGCAGAATGTTCTTCGAGAGAATTTGCCGAATATGTTTTGGCACTATTCCCACACGTTCAGAGGAAGAAATTTCGAATCGGACAACAGACGCTTTCTATCTATGTTGGATTGCATGTTAATCCGTTGCCGACACTGAATCAGCCAATAGTTGGCGAACAAAACATATCGCCAAATGTATTACCTAATTATTCCAAGTGCATAAGTCAAGAAGCCGACAAAATGACTTGTGAAATTCAATCGGATTTTCTTTCAAATGGCAACTCCATTGTTTAGACCATCTATTTTAAAAACGATTATTCTTTTCAAGTTTTTATTGGCGACGTTGAAATAAATTTGGCTTCCGTGGATATTGATGGTTCATATAATACGTCATTCAGTGGCATCAATGAAATGTGCAAGATCGTAAAATTAATTAAATTGTGTGAAGGTGTCAAGGTTTCAAGGGACACTATTTGTTTACGACTTCATGTGATTGAAAATTTGAAAAATAGACATTCAGAAAACAATTCAAGGCAGATACGATCCATCATGTGTAATAGAGTTGTCAAGTTCAACACTAAAACAAAAACATGCACAACGTGCCAAAAAATGACATTTGAGAATAAACCATCGGGCAAAGAAAACATAAACACGACCAGTCAACCTGAAATAAGCGTTCCATATTTACAAACCCTCCTCCCTAATGCGTCACCTGCAATGTTAAACCTGATAGTATGTCAGGCAGCTACTTTAAGTAAAACACCGAGGCAACGCCGATAGAGCAAGGACATCATTGCAACGTGATAGCAAATATACACTAAATCGCCAAATGTCTATAAGATGTTGTCTGAGAATAATTTACTAGTTCTCCCGTCTCCCAGACTTTTGATTTCATACAAAAGCCATGTGAAGCACGAAACAGGTTTTTCGGATGAAATTCTTAGGCAAGTATTTTGTATAAGTCCTCAAAATTATTATATGATATCTATTTTAACATTGTAGAAAATATATTGCTTATCTTACCGGCTAATTGCTAAAATACGCATTGAAATCTATACAAAGTAATTAATCTGAGAGAGCGGGAAACAGTTTCAATAAACATCGTAGTACATATATACGATAAGATACATTTTTTGAAGATGCATAATTGCTTAAGTCCATATCATATGATTATAAATGTTCAGTACTTTATTAATGTCATTGGCATCTCTTACGACGTATTCATGTGATGAGCATAGTGAGTTAGTTCGTCTACTTATTTCGATCACAAAATTCTCTCGTAAGTTAAAATTGTCGTACGATCGCTTATGAAACGGTCCCCGATGTTGTTTCGGGAGTAACTCTATATCAGCATGTACTGCAAAATAAGCGCAAATCTATGTGGAATATAGCGTTTTTTCACGATGGACTGTTCCGTAAATTAGAAACGGTTTAACTGGAAAGTCATACTTACTGCCTAAAGGGAAAATTTAAAAACTAGATGGATTAATCAAATGTCAAGCGATATATACATCGAAACCATCTAATTATTATTCTCATACCGCAAAAACACTTCTGTTTTACATGTGGATGCATTCAGAAGCAGTACGGCTAGAGTTGTCATCTGAAGCGATGTGCGGCGGCATCATTTTTGACGAAATGGCAATACATGAAGATTTACAGGAGTGTAAAAATGGGGACGTAATTCAGCTAGTTGGGTTTGAAGATGTGGGACATGAAGCAAAAGTGTGTAATGTGATAAAAGATGGTAAAACGGAGAAAAAATAGGTGCACACATATTGCAGTTTATTTTTCTAGGAATTAGTGAGTTCCGCTTCCCTTTTGTCCATTTTGTTACCACAAACATTCAAGCATATGAATTATACTCTATGTTTTGGGAAGCTGTGAACAAACTAAAAATGTTTGCCTTTGAAGTTGTTTATGTGAACATTGATGGGGCGCAATCAAATCGAACATTTATGGAAATAAATTTAGGAAAAAAAATGTAGACATGGTTTCAAAAAATCCGTCTCCGTTTGATTCGGCAGTTGTTTTTATCATGGACCCGTCACATGTATTTAAAAAAAATAAGAAATAATTTGATGAAAAAAGTGGGCTGGCAAAAGGTTGCACTAGAAATGTTACACTGAAAAGTGATCACAACGTCCAATGGCAGATGTGGGTTGATGTGTTTAAATGGGACCCAGAGGCGTATTTAGGTGGGGGGCTAGGGGGCTAAAGCCCCCCCCCCAGCTGGCTGGCTAGATACGATTTTAAAAAATGAGCCCCTTACAGTTTCAATCCACTTGTGTATTTCCTGTCATTTGCCCCTAATTAGGCCATAAACAGCTGTCGATTTGTGTGATTAGCCCCCAGGCATGTGTACAGACGATCTAAACTTCGCCAGCTAAACTGCACGCTTCATTGACCGTAAGTGAAAAACTGCGCTATTTGATAGGCTAAAGGCAAAGACCTATAGATGACACAGATTGGAAACTCTCGTCTTCGCGATAGCGATATGCGATAATATCTAACGGCGGACGCGGGTCACGTGACATCGATTTTGGAGATGCCGGTGTACCTGTAGATTCTTCCCTGTTCCAGCTACTGTCGGCCATTTTGTTTTAAAGCAATCAATTATGGGCAAAGTCGGTCGCCGCAAACAGAAATATTGAATACTTTTTTTTGTGTAAATAAAAATAAGTTTTTATTTTCTGTGTTGATAATGCTTCAGGTTTTGGTAGTTATTATTCTTATGTAATATTAATTTATCGGAATTTAAAAGAGAACAATGGATATGTTCATTTTCGATAATTTTTGAAAAATTGAAAGGCCCAAACGATTTTTTTCAAAAACTTCTTCATTTCTCATCACAGATTGATTAAGTAAGATGGTTATGCTAGGTGAGATGTTCATCTAGGTATGATTTATAAAAAGTAGACGAAAATAAGGCATTTTAAAGGATTTTGCCTTTGTACAATTTTATATTGTTATTTCATTCAATCATTTTCACACCTGTCGCCAAAGTGGTTGGTTTCTTTTTTAAAATCATTTCTATTTCTCATCCCGAATCTTTGAAGTATGATTTTTATGTTAGGAGAGATGTTAATCTAAGTGTAAATTACAAAAATGTAGAAGAAAATGTTCAATTAAAAGGATTTTGCCTTATACAATGTTGGTACAATTTAAAGCTCTTTTCCTCTGTTGTACACGATTGCTGTCAAACGTGTTTTTGTTCTTTTTGATAAACTTTTTCATTTTTCATCCCAAATAGATAAAGTCAGATTTTTATGCTTGGTGATATGTTTGTCTAGGTTTGAATTAAACAAACTGGAGGAAATGATCATTTTAAAGGATTTTGGCCTTGTACAAAGTTGGTACAAATTTGTAAACATTTACCTATTTAAATTCATCATAGAAACTTATTAGACCCAATGTTTACGTGGGACTTGTGAAAAACAATATTTTAATATGTAGCAATTAAAGAGTTTAGTCGAATGCAATGGACAATCATCATTAATTTTTCGGTAAGTTTATTTGATGAATATAATTCGTATAAGCTCTTGAGAGTGATAATCCTTTTGAGTAACAAGTTATTGCCAGTGAAATTCAACAGCTCACTTAATGAATGGCAATAGATTTTTTATGCAAATTGGGCTAACTGCTTTAATGTTCATCCATAGTTTTTTAAATTAAAAAGGACTCAAAAATGAAGAATTACTTTGCTAGTATGAAATTTAATCATTTATATAGGAGGTCCACCCATCTAACACTGTTCAAAATTTCTGGATAAAGATTATGTCTCCCACCACTTTAGTGGTTTGAGAAACATTTGAATTACCCTGTGTGTCTGTCTGTCTGTCACACTTGATGTCTGAACTCAAGTTGTTGTTTGTTTTACATGCACTTTTATCATGCAAAATGCTGATTAGATAGCAGGAAATTGCATTATTTCAATGTGCGATTTCAAAAAAAAAAATCGACGACGAGAGGGGGCACCACTCCCGCACCCTCCCCGCTTGAGCCCCCCCTGTAAAACATTTCTGGATACGCCTCTGGTCCGACCGGTGCAATGGGCTGAAGATACACAGAAAATTAAGCAACACCCATATATACCCAAGCTCACAACAAAAAATGCGAAATCATTTAGCGGAGGAAATATTGAATAGAGACATGCTCAACTTATTTAACGAATACAGAAAGTCTCTGACAGATGGAATGCAACTAGATGGTGCCATTCAATTCATTGGATTAACGTCATCAATGATCGAAGTTTTTCAAAGACACGAGACCAATTGTATCTATTGAAGACTACAGACTGAAATACCTCAAAGACATATATGAATGGTTTGTTGAATGGGAAACAAGTCAGGAAAACTGTAAATGTACTTTATCACAATAATGTATGGCCGACATCAAATCTTGTCTCTTAGGTTTTATTGAACTTTGCCAAATGCTGCTCATCAAAAAGAGCATACTAATTACCCCGGCAATGATAAATTCAGACATTGTAGAGAATCACTTTTGCCAGCAGAGGTCTACATTTAATGGGGCAAATACTAACCCGACGGCGCTTCAGTACCGGAGAAATTTGAATTCTATCATATTAAGTCAATCAATTGTGTCACAAAAGGCCAATGCGGGCAAATCCAATATTAAATTTCCATCTATTGCATTTACACCTCTTTCGAAAAAACCTGCAAAACGTGCAAGTCTTACCTCCATAGATGATGAAAAAATAACGAAGTTTAAAGTGTTTCGCATGTAAATAAATACTCACTTTAGGCTATATTTACAGCAAGACAAGTCATCTTGTACAGGTACAGCTGGCTCTAAATTGTACTGCTCGATGTCACCAGGTTGGGGAATGCAGTACTTTGGGTTGAAATTAATAACACGGAGCCCTTGCACAGTCCGAACTCTGCCAATGGCAACGCCGAGCTGCCCGGGTGCAAATGTATCTCTGCAGTCTACCTCTACACTGTAATTACAAGTACAATATAATATTATACGCCCCAGTCTTAAAACTACCATTATTGAATAATTATAAGAGTTGTTGAAATATGTTAACTTCCTAATTAAATATCTCATGAAATTTTTAATCAATTTAATATTTTAGTTGCGCTTCAATAAGCAAAAATATGTCATTAATATGATTACCTTTAACATGTTTAAAATACGTAACATATATGTTACTTTCTATTGCTATATCTTAAATTTAGCCTGTGATAATAAAGTTAGTTAATATGTAATAAATTGTTGCGATTTACCTGTCAAGTGTCATGCCTTGAGCCTTATGAATAGTTAGTGCGAATGACAACAATAGTGGAATTTGTTCTCTGTTAGCCAATGTTTTGTTCTCCCGGGGGCTGAAAACTGAAAAATACCATACACAGAATATAAGGCGACTGTTCAATATAGAGATGCTTTTATTCTGGATAGCAGAGCCTGACCATATTGATGTTTTAGCAGAGCAACATGTATTTCTCATTTTTTATCAATTAAATTATTGTAGAACTTTCTATCATTGTAATCAGGGCTTGCACTAAGTGGCGTATGGCCGTATATTACGCCCGATAATTGTTTCCATACGCCGATAACAAAACCCCATGACTTCCACTGTACTTCCTAAAAATTGGACATACGCCGAAAATAGCAACATAAGCTGTCGATTAAAATGACGCTTCAATCAACACTGCTTTCTGCAGACTCGACGTGTTTTGCACACATCTCGATCAGTCTTAACTTCGCCTCCTTTCCTCCTTATTTTTGCAAAGGCGTGCTACCGCCCGCAGGTGATTAGCAAGTTCATTGTTTGTTGTTTATCTAACGGTTACACAATTTACCCCCCCCCCCCCGGACGGATCGCAATTTGACCGCGACAAAGCAGTTGCTTAATATTGGTTGCTATAACAACACACTCGTGCCTCTTCGCGCGTGCCGTAAGTTGTCTAATGATTACGTGATAATTGATTGACCATCCGATAATTGCAGGTCTTTTGCAGACGGCACGGTTTAAGAAAGTCGGCAAAACTAATTTAAGAAAAACAAAAATGATCTGCGGTCAATTAATTACGTAGATTCACCACGTATTAAGTCCCGCGTATATCTCAGTTTGTTAATCCACCGATATTTACGATTAAAACCCATCTTATATAAACTGGAATCACAGTTTATTTTCTATAGTAACACGTCACAATACTAGTCATAAACATTCAGAAAACACATTTCCTCAATTAGATATAAATTATCCGAGTTGATGTACAATGTAATCTTCTCTTGATGATATTGAACAAAACAAAAACCGAATATACCAAAAAAGCGTTACGATGAAAAGACGCATCAACATATGAGACCGCAATCACTAAAATTAGTTGTGCAAGTTAACAAAGTTAACATTATCGTTTCATCAAACAACTTACGACAAATTTATAAAACTATACATATTTCGAAGTAGAATTATCGGAGAACACCAAAGCTGATTCGATCTTTGATGAAACGGGTCTCCTAGGGTTACTAGGGTACCGTTTTACTGAGCAATCTATGCATGTCGTAAATAAATATTTTATATCATTTAATAATATTTATCACAGATGTATGCAAATAAATGCTGTGTGTATTTCTAAGAATATTTAGAGCCGTGTTCTATGAAAAAGGGGTTTAATGCATTGCGTAAAGTGTCATCCCAGATTAGCCTGTGCAGTCCGCACAGCCTAATCAGGGACGACACTTTCCGCCTTAGAAAGTTCTTTTCCTTTTTTACTAAACAGAAAATATCATAAAAGCGGAAAGTGTCGTCCCTGATAAGCCTGTGCGGACTGCACATGCTAATCTGGAACGACACTTTCCGCACTTGCATTAAGCCCGGTTTTCTCAGAACGCGACTCGTATATATATATATATATATATACGAAGTCTTTTTCACCTTGACTGTCTCGCACGGAAATTTCACTATAATGTAGGTCCGTCGGACTCGCACTCTATCAACGTGCCCTGCAAACCATTTACGAGCGTGCGGGAAATATTCCTTGTCAAAATCACAGGACATGATTTTTTCAACCAAAGTTTTGAGGGTGCTGTTATATTGAATAATTTAACGTCGAAACATACTCGTATATTTTACCAGGCATGCTCATGATTTGCTTTCGGTTGTAGGCATCCACTAAATCTCTCTTTGAAAACAATTTGACAGTGTTTTCATTTTCCAGCGGCCTAGAGACTGTTGACATGAAGTCAATGGTTTGCTGTTTTAGTGGACAACCTTCCGAAATGTCATTTATTGCGCTGATTAAAGCAGCGTCTGTTTGTCTCACAACTTTCGTTAACTGAACATGATAGAAACGCTTAAACAGTGGACTGTGAAAGCAAAATACCCCATTGTCATTATAAAGTTTGTTTGCAGTTGGCGGTAATTGCTTAAAGTCACCAGAGACAATAACCTGAATTCCGCCCCATGGCTGGGGTTTGTCCTTCAAACAACAAATATCATTTAATTGTTCAAACAGTTTTAAACTCAACATGGAAATTTCGTCGACCATCAGCACATCTGTATTGGTGATCCTTTCCAGAGCATCATTGTTATTAGCCACAATTGTTAATACTTCCGAAGAGTTGTAGCGCCCGTCATGAAGCTCCGACCATCGATGTATAGTGCATGCGTCAACATAATTATTACATGCAATCCCAGTTGTGCATGTTAACGCCACACGTTTACCGTCACTTCTAAGTTTTTCACAAATGTTCCTCAGGAGAAATGTTTTCCCGGTACCTGCAGGTCCGTCTATGAACATATTATGCCCTTGAGTAGCCAACAAGGCTATATTTTCCTGTTCGTCATTAAGCGACATCGCTTATTAGTACACTCAACTTAATATATACACAAAAATAATCCGCAATTAATATATACACTATGCAATAATTATCATGTCATGGTAAAGAAGAAATACGAAAATAATTCACAATGATATATACACGAAAAGAATCACATAACTAAGTTACAAAATGAACCCTTGGAAAAATACGCGCGCGACAAATGAACCATTCAAACACCGTTTATTTACATAAAACGCACATGGTTATGTAAACATTGCTTTACTCGACTTTTCAACGCAGTATATATACAAGGCAGGGAACCAGTAAATATATTTAGAACAACCAACCAGATGACGCGTTATAAAATCAAAATGGTGTAATGTGTCTAGACGAAACGTCGATGTATAGCGAGAAAGTTGAATTTAATTGAATATTAAGGTTATTTGCCGAAGAGATGATCGGTAAGGTGTGTAATTACGTAGCTTTTACTGTCTTTTAACGAATCCAGTTGCATTTTGTCGGCAAATGCATGGGAACATGTGTGTTTTCGATGAAAAAGGTCACGTCCAGTGTTCCACAATCTTTCAGCTATAGGCATATAGTGCGTTTCATACCTTGTGTATATATAATACATCTACGAGGGTTATTTTTCCAAACTATGAATTTTTGTCAATATTCGTTGTTGAAAAGTCAAACCATACACAATAGGTGTACATTTAACAATCTGGAACCCCTGGGGTAAGCTCGGGGGGGGGGGCAATTTTTTTATGATACTGCTACCTGTGTTTAAAGGGGCCTTTTCACGTTTGGGTAAATTGACAAAATTGAAAAAAGTTGTTTCAGATTCGCAAATTTTCGTTTTAGTAATGATATTTGTGAGGGAAACTGAAATACTGAACATTTACCGTGCTCTAAAATAGCCATTATATGCATCTTTTGACGATTTAAAAACCCGAAAATTATACAGCGTTGCAACGCGAAACGAATTAATAATTTTGAGAGTTCTGTTGTTGTCGTTATATTTTGTGAAACTACGAGGATTAGTCATATGAAGTATAAAATACACCTGTACTTGTATCTGAAAGGTTGGACGATTGGTCTTAGTGGGAGACATTTTATTCCAGGACTCCAGGGGTCAGTGGTTGAAGACCTGCTGAGGGTTACTTTTTTCTTTTTTAAATTTTATTCTTGATTTTTTACTGGAGCTTTTTATATTAAATGTTAACATTTATCAATATAAAGCATTTAATGACAAACTTCAAAACATGACAAAATCTGTGAAAAGGCCTCTTTAAGGGTAGAATAAAAACAGATACACCACTAACAACAACAGCACACTAAACCATTGAATCAGTTTAAAGTTCGAGATGTTTTAAATGTTCAACATTTATTTAAGTGACTATGTATGTGTATGTTATAGACACGGCATTCATACCAAATACAAGGACAAATGTTTCGATACGCAGAATTTGTATGTAATTAACACGGCATTCATACCGAATATAAGGAGCATTATATCCCAAGTTACTTGCTATCATGAGTCATTTCTCCAAAAATAGTCTGATGTTTTTACCAAGTGCTCTTCTGGATATTTTAAGGCTTAGTGGCTGAATTAATTGTACATAATTATATGGGAATCGAGATTCATCGTTGATTAGAGATTAATGTCTAAATGTGTTTGTATTTCAGTTGAAAAGATTTTCCCAACCCAGGTTTTCAGAGATTTACCTTTTGTGAAATGAATGAGGATATTAACCAATATTGTTTTAAGATTGTCCCTTTTGAAATTCGTTAAAACGTATATCGTTACATAAAACAAAATACGTATATATGCTTACATCACATTATCATAAGTGTATCTTTATTTCGTGTTTTGAATACGAAAAAACATGAAGTTGGGCAAAATTCTTTTAAAATTAAATTAAAGAGTATAATAAAATCACACCACTTGCATTTGTACTCACCTGAACGTATTGTGCTCAAATTAAGTAGGCACTGGCTACCAGTTGAACGTCGTCTACATTCGTCAGCAATTTGCTAAAAGTATATTTGTTTTAGAAACAAATTGATAAAAATCGAGAAAAAAATGACATGTTTCTTGCGCGGTCTTTTTTTATTTATCTTTAAATAAATGCTGCTTGCGCAGATAAGAGTGATAGTGATGGCAATGGGGTTCGGACGTGCTGCTGAAGTTCTGGTAATTGTGCTGATGACGATGTTAATGATGCTGATTTGAGTGGTTTGGGTGTTCATGTCTATCATGCTGATGTTAATGGCGGCGGTAGAGATGCTGATAGATATCGGTTGTGATGACGCTGATTTTGGAGGTGGTTCTAATGACGGATGTGGTGATAATGATATCGACGGTGCGGATGCTGATGACAGTCGTAGATATGATGATGTTGGTGGTCGTTTTGATGATGGTGATAATGCTGCTGATGTAAGTGGTGGAGACGCTCGAGTCAGTGTCCTTTACGCTGTTTGATTCGGATGTCAATGATGGTGATGCTGATGTCAATGGTGGTGATGATAATGCCGAATTATAGGTGCTAATGGCGGCAGTGCTAGGACTCATGCCGAAGGTGTTTATGCTGATATAAGTGGTGTCGTTTCTTATAGCGGTGGGATGATGCTGATTTGTGTTTTAGGGATAATAATAACGGTGATGTTCATGATATTATGTAAATGTTGATGCCACTTTTAGTGACGCTCCTATTAGTTTCGGTGATGCTGATGCTGATCTTGGCAATGCTGATGTTAGTACTGATTATGCTGGTAACGGGGCTGGTGATGCTAATGCTCTAATGATGTTGAAGTTGGTAGAATGGAAGCTATCTATATTATCTAAATATCACATTAATTGTTGCAGGCATGTATATTTATTTCGCTTTTGTGTAAGGCTACCTAAACCTAGATCGCAATTAAACGACATCATGTGCTATATAAAATATTACTAATAGAAAACCACATTTTTCCGTGAATTAACTGTGTAACAAGTAACTGAATACCCGCATTTAAACCGTTCCATGAAAATAATGCTTAACAAGGATAACAGTTAAAGCGATTTATTAAACTGGCACAACTATAGCATTTTTATGTCATGAAGACCGCTATCTTTCATATTTGTTTCTTCCATGCACATAATATTATTTCGCTATTGTTGTATTTGTGCATACATTACTGAGCTTTCGATTGGGAACAGGAATCATGGCGATAGGACAGGCTGCCATCTATACAACTTACTCTGCAACGCATCCGAAGATGTTGGAGTTTATTTCAGCTGACAGTTATCGTTTCATCCACATCTCGAAATTCGAGCCTTTATCATACATAATACACCCGAAGTTCATTAGCGTGTAATGAAGTTGTTCACCGCATGCGCACTTTAAGAAAACTGTTTGGCGCCACCTGGATCGAAATGGCAGTGCACGTTTGACTTTACTGGAAGAAAACCAGCGGATCGCCATAGATATTACGAATCTGCTTTGAATATGTTGCGGAAGATTTGGTTTAACATTTACCTATCGCAACTTTCCAGAAGAAACAACTATTTTGGACCGTATGACATAAACTATATGCCAAAGTTAAAAATATGCCGTGATGCAAATGACATTCGACATTCGGGATTACGAATTGTAAATGATTTTCTTCGGAGTGTTATTCTATTTGTTTATTATAACAAAATTATTTGAAATAATTGATGCTAGGCACTTCGGTTGTCACATTTTAACTGAACCGTTTGTTGTTTTGCCGAAAATTGTTTTCAACAATGGAAGCGTCCTAATGGCTTTTAAAGTCGCTGTCAATGGCATTGATTTCAAAACATGTGTTTGTTTATTTATATTAACTACTTCGTTGACAGCTACTTTAAAGACTTTTGTTCTTAACTCCGATGGACGTTGGCGGCTCCGCGATTGTATTATGCAAATTCTCTTGCACCTTTCCGATGATGGCTTTGTGTGATTTCTTTTTTTAAAGGTCGCATATAATATATCTCTTAAATAATAAAAACGTACTGCAATTTCCGCAGAAATATGTCCTCTGTATAGAGCGTTTTTTCAACTCAACAAGTAGGCACGGAATGCAAGGGGACATTTCCCCACAGTTTTGTCATTGACAATATAAAACAGCTGCATTACAATATGTTGAAATGCAATATTTAAAGTTTTACTCGTTGTAATTTTTCAAGTGTCATGCATAAAAACAAAAAGAACTATCAAAATGAAACATTGAACACTTATTTTATAATTCGTTTTATCGGTTCTAAACAAAATGTGTTTCTAAGACAATAAGGCAAATAAATAGAGTGGAGTATAACCGTCCGTTTATGTCGTAATTGCGCAATCGGGATGCGCGCTTGATATCATCATATGGAAAGAATGCTTACTTTCATATTCAAGACCGATTCTTTTTAAATGATAAAGGTATACAGTTTAAAAGGTAACGTTTCGTTTAATGTATGTCGTATAATGTTTACGGGAATATGCTAACTTGATATTTTAACTAAGCACGTGCATCTTTGAACGGTTAAATCAATTATTTGTTTTCGATACAATCGTAAAACAATGCAACTTTGACCTTACGCAATTTGATAGAACACAGGCTAGAGTCTATTCAGAACGTAATCTTAATGCAAAATTGATAAAATCTACATAGTTTTGAAACAAGACCTAGAACTGATCAGTAATACTTATTTATACTGATCTGACATACTTATAACACAATAATAACGGGTGATGCAGGATTCATGTTAACAACGCACTACACTTTAACAATAATAGTTTAGTGACCTAATAAGAATTCAAATTGTGCCAGGTAAATTCAAATTTATTTGCAAAGTATTTATTTGATTGTGTTTGATTTGGGAAATCACACTTCTGTCTAAACATATTTTATACATGCGTGTTGCATGAATTCAAACTTACAAGTTTTATATGTTTCGATAAAATGGGGCACTTTTTACTGTCCTTGTCTTACTTTTTTCACTTAAACAATGTATTAAGAAATTACATTTTTATACTTTCTTACTATGGGCAGTTTATAATCCTATTAATTTGATTTGCATATTTTACGTCTACAAAATATATCCAAAGGCTTTAATTACATATATTTAGTATGGACTAATATATATTCGAATGGAACTTGTTGACGAAAATATTTTATAATCTTCTTTTTTTTAAATAATGTGTTGCCATCCATAATTAGAAGACAATAATTGTTGGCGATATGGATTAATTGTACTATTCTTAAAACCAAATACAGTTAATTCGGTGAAAATTGTGCTTTTAAAACGTGAGTGATTCTAACTAATCTTTTATTATTTTGTTCTGTATTAAAAACACACATATCCGTACAGAGAGTTGGCTCAGTGTAAGCTTAACTCGCTGTTTACAGCGAGGACAAGAAATCGCTGCGTGTATTACGGTTTTACATGATCTATAGCGTCTGCGTGACTAACTGCGTAGATTACGTTGTTCTCTCGTTAATTATTATTTCGATCAAATTCTTCATAAAAAGGATACAAACGTCTGCGAAATTACTTAGCATCGCAAAACGGTTTTTATTCTTTCCGCTTATAAGAAAACGCCGCAATTCCATAAATCATTCACAGTGTTACGAGGAGATTCATAATACCGCACCTTCTGCGTATAGATGTATTTCTACGCGACATACTGCCTAAGTATGTTTGCCTGTTTCCCTTGAGTGTTTTGGTTCGGACATTATAATAGAAAAAAAAATCACGACACAATTTATAACTGAAACAATATAATGTCTCTTCAAAGGGAACTTCTTTCTCTGGGCAAATGCGGGTTTCTTCACAAAAATATTAAACGATACATCGGTTTTCACTCAACCCTCGATTGTTGTGCGTTTGGTGACTTTAAGTACATCCATGCTTTCGTCAAAATTGTATAATTTTGACATAAGTCGTTCGCTATCAAACAACTAAATATCGAAAGGTTCAGTTAAACGCATTTTAGTTGATTATAATATAAGTGTAGGGTTACATTAAAAAATGCGCAAATCGATTGTACAACGCAGCAAATATTGATGTTTGTTTCGTAAAGATGGCGGATTTCGGTTTGAAAGCATAACATTTTTTTCTTGGAACACGCTCTGACAAACAAGTTCTTGAAGTATGAGGTCATATGTGCCGTTTGATTTATAGAAAATCACGAACATTTATACAAATTCGTGTCATGAAAAACTATATTCGGTTTTACATTTGTCACAAAATAACGATGTTTTTGGTATGCGCAGTATCTAGGTTAATTTAACAGTTTTAAACGCATTTAACCTGCGTTTGTATTCGTTTTATTGCAGCATAGTCCAGTTAACCTACCCTTTGACCTCAAACTAATTGCAAAAGAATTTTTGAGTGCGTAAATATGTTGAGTTAAGAATTGTGTTAACCATATAAAAAGTCAAGAAGAATCTATGCGGGAAAGTTGTAAAAAATAATATTTTATTTTCATAATTTTTAAAGATATTTTGTGACTCGTTCCGACTACTGTAGATCTACACACAAAAAGCATCGTCTGCAGTTGATCGATCCGCTGTGGGTTGATATTAATGGACACATTTGAATGAGAAAGTTAAGTCTAGCAATATATTTTATTCAATCATTTATATTTTAGTGCATACCGATTTCAACGGTGCAGACAGACCGTAAATTACAAATGTAATGTTTTTTGTGTTCTCATATTATTGATGGCAATCCAAAATGGTGAATAAAAAGCCTGATTCGCCTCGAAACAAAAAACTTGTATGACTTATTTTGATTATTTGTCATATTTCTTGTTCACGTGTCATTATATTCTGCTTTTGATTAATAACGCTATTCTCTACTATTGAACAAATCGATATCTAACCATGGCGGGAATTGTCAGAAAAAGTAAAAAAATACGGAAGCCTACTCTGTCATAAAATGGACTATATTGAACTTGCGCGCGAAAAAAAGCAAAACTGGCTCTAATGAGTATAATGAAAAATTTGAAGGAATTTTTATTCTATTTATACAAGTTTTTTATTTTCTCATTTCAGAAGTTTATGAACATAAACACCGTTTAGTTTTTCAGTATTTAGTACTGTCATCGAGCGAAAGCTATTTAGTTGTTGTTTTGTTGCAGTAAAACAAAGTGAAATTCTTTTAAAACATATATGTACAACTTATCATAGGGCTTCATAAAGTCTCAACTTTAACTTTTGACGAAGAACAAAGAGATTATTGTATTTCTTAAAATACTTTTGCATTATCACATTTATAAACTTATTATTAAAAATTGCACGATTTTGCTTTAACGTAACGGCTTTATACCTTAATTTTAGTTATGTTTAAAAACCATTTATTAACGAAAAGTGTATACTATACTGGCACACGATAGGCTCCAAAGTCTTTGGAATATGCTTTCTAAGATTTTGTAAACAGTTCATCATGAATTAAAAGTAGAACGATATTGGCATTTTTTTCACTAACTTAACGGTAACAGTATATTTCTATAAAACTTAAAAAAATCTTAATTTTAAGATAAATTGATTTTTAATACTGAATTGACTAGAATATGATTTTACGTAAACAAAATGATATTACAATTTCAGCAGTCTTTTATTTTTATTCAAAATATATATTCTGAAATACATAGTATACATACGAATGTCCATGCATCACACTTGCTGGGAATTTAGGGCCATTAGGTATATGACTTAAATAGCATTAACAACTCTGTGATGGCTTCCTATTGATTTTAATTTTTCTTTGATGTAAGATCACACTGTTAACATGTATACTACGACGTATCATGAACAGTAACTATACACAGAATCGTTATATCAACACTCATTCTACCATATAGGTGCATTTTGGCATATTCGAAGAAAAGTAAATGCGTTCACATGAGTCCATATATATTAACTTTTACAGGATGTTAGTCAGAGATATTTCTCTAATTAATAAAACTGTGCATTTTATCTTAATTGTTTGCATGTATGTCAATATACCAAAATTGTACTTAAGACTTTAACATCGGTAATTGTTAGAATTCTCAATACGGTGATGATAATGCAAATTCATGAAATACATGTAGTTTGGATTAGGAGTGTTATAAAATCAATCCTTTCCCATCTAAAGAAAAACATAGCAGAACAATACTTTATTTCTCCCAGGTAAACATCGGTACAACATGGGGTACATAGGCTAAACATACTGAAAAATACATAGCGTGTTTACAGTTCACGTATGGTACATTTTAGCATAGGGGAAAGTCATACAATGAGTGTTACTTTGATGTTTTATGTACTGGTAAGCTTAGTAAGCAATACAGTAAATATACAGACTAAGATAGGTCTACAAAGAGAGCATCATTTCTTATCATTAAAAACAAAAAAAATAAATAATAATAATCATAATAATAATTATTACAATTGCAACAACAGCAACAGTTCCAAATATTTTTCGTGGATTTGTCTTCACCTGTCTATGGATTAATTCACATAGTACATCATTCCCATCCTCTTCAAAAGAATGTATTGCGTGCCTTCTGTTGACCGGCATGTCGTTCAGCTGTTGTGGAAACATGGGCAAGCTCTGTAGAACCAAACGTTGCCGTTCTTCTTCAGAAATAAAAGCGTTTGATTCAGACAGTTCGTTATGCTGATAGATTTTAGAAAAATCTATTGATTGACTTGTGTTGACCGGCATGTCATTCAGCTGGTGTGGAAACATTGGCCAGCTCTGTAGACTCGGCGTTGTCGTTCTGCTTCAGACATAAAAGCGTTTGTTTCAGACATTCCGTAATTCTGATAATTTTCAGACAAATGTGTTGGTTGACTTCTGTTGACCGGTATGTCATTCAGCTGGTGTGGAAACATTGGCCAGCTCTGTAGACCCATCTGTTGTCGTTCTTCTCCAGACATGGAAGCGTTTGCTTCAGACAGTACGTTATTGTGATAGTTTTCAGAAAAATGTATTGATTGACTTACGTTGACCGGCATGTCATTCAGCTGGTGTGGAAACATTGGCCAGCTCTGTTGACCGATGCGTTGTCGTTCTTCTTTAGACATAGAAGCGTTTGCTTCAGACAGTACGTTATTGTGATAGTTTTCAGAAAAATGTATTGCTTGATTACGTTGACTAGCGTGTCATTCAGATGGTGTGGCAACATTGACAAGCTCTGTAGACTGAGGCGTTGTCGTTTTTCTTTAGACATGGAAGCGTTTACTCTAGACAGTAGGTTATTGTGATAGTTCTCAGAAAAATGTATTGGTTGACCTCTTTTGACCGGCATGTCATTCAGCTGGTGTGGAAACATTTGCCACCTCCGTAGACTCGGCGATGTCGTTCTGCTTCAGACATGAACGCGTTGTTTCAGACATTCCGTAATTCTGATAATTTTCAGACAAATGTGTTGGTTGACTTCTGTTGACCGGTATGTCATTCAGCTGATGTGGAAACATTGGCCAGCTCTGTAGACCCATCTGTTGTCGTTCTTTTTCAGACATGGAAGCGTTTGCTTCAGACAGTACGTTGTTCTGATCCTTTTCATAAAATTGTGTTATACCGATTTTCATTGAATCTTACTTTGTATTCACTTTTGAAACTGCTTTGTCCTTATCATAATCATAGTGCTTGCAATCAGCTATGATAGAGTTCGCGTCCGGTTCCAGTTTTAGCAATGATGGCTTCATATCATCATTCTCTTTCAGTTATGCTGTCTATTTCCAGACATCCGACAATGTTTTGTTTTCCAAGTTTATATACTATGTGTGGATGTGTGCAGGAATCACACATATATTCATCAAAATCATCACAGAACACCGTTACTGTTCTGGATATGTTGCTTTTCATACAAGATGCACATGCTTGTGTAACAGAAAATTCACCAGTAAAGTCGCCCGCATTTTCCCGGATCGAATCTCGTGGGCCTTTTGTTGCCATTTTACTTATTTATTTCATCCTGTTACTAATTTTAATCTTTAAAATAAATTCTCCGAAAATATAAGGCAAAACACATTAAACAGATATGCGCTTTAAAACAAAATATGTTGGATATTCTAACACGGCACGTGCCATATTTCATATCAACAAAGAAGAAAATCATCTATGGGTTATTCTGCAATAATTATTTGCGGAGCTTATACACTGAAAGCACGGGCTGTAACTCAACAAACTATGCCGATACATTTTCCACCAGCGTAAAAATCCGATATTTTATGAATGAAAGTCGTAGATCTGATCGACAGAACAGCCGAAAGTAATTTTAATGGGCGGAACTTCACACATAAAATAGAACTCAAGAAAAATAAGATACATTGTATAAATCTTAAGTAAAAACCGTGTTAGAATCGAAATAATTCGTGTACGTTATAGTTTGTTGTCGAATAACCCACGGCCGGAAGTTTAGATGCGTGGTTTCAAATCACTCGTGCTTCGCACTCGTGATTTAATCCCTACGTACACGATTTATTTACGCATACAGTAATATTCAGCTTTCTAAACCCGTCCGCTTTTGTTATCAATCTACAATGCCCTTGACATGTTTTAACTTCCGTTGATTGTTCGCAGTCCATCGCCTTTCCAGAAATGTCTAGTAATGTACAGTAATCAAAGCGCCTAAGGCATTGAAAATCTGTTGGCAAGATACAGGGAAGTTTCTGCTGCAATAAATGTTAAAGGAACACTTTACTGAATGAAAATCTAAGTAGCTGTCAACAAAAACAGTTTTTTTTAATAATTGGTACTAATAAATGCAACAAAAAGTGATAGCAAAACATATATCAGTCGGAAAAAAAACAGAAACACGTATCAAAGGAGCTTGTTATTTTTCGAGCAAGTAAATGCCCGGATGTAATCGTTATTTCTTATTGGCTGGCCGTTTATTTATGCTCTTTTGTTAATTTTGCGAAATATAGATCAATGCAGATCTTCCGTTGTTTGTTTATTAAAACGATGAAGTATTTTTTGAGATAGTTGTAAAAGGTGGTAATTAACGTTATAGTTACATGATTATTATTTCCCAGACTAAACGACTTTTTCATTCTGAAGCTAAGGTCAAAGTTATATCTCTGTTTTGTTTGTTGTGTTTGATACTTCTAATTATACTGTTACCATCGCTTCATTTGTATTAAAACAGAAAGGAACAATTCGTTGTTGTTGTTGTATATATATATATATATATATATATATATATATATATATATATATATTGCCGACTATTTTGATATATTACCCTCTTCGTGCAAAAAGGTACCATGTGGCATTGAAATTAGAAGCCACATGGTTCCTTTTTTGCACCAATTGAGTAAAATAATCTATCAATTTAAATCGGGCTTTTAAACAGTTGTACAAATATTTACTTCATCTGTTCAATAAATAAACTATGGACAGATCTGTATATAATTACTTTGTACAAATGAAAACAGACGCTTACATAAATGCCCATCCAATCAGAAGAAAGGTAACATCGGCGTGAGTTTGCCGACATCCGGTCATTTTTCGGGCCGCAAAATTACAATTACAATTTTGATTATCAACTACATAGTCTGTTGGAATATTGCAAACAGTATAAAGAAGTGAAACTCCAGCTGCTGGAGCAGTATTGCATTCTCATTATATACAAGTAGTTGGTCCTTTATCCCACAAATGGTGTTCTGATTTTCAACTCAATAGCCTGTTGGCATACTGCCAAGAGCCAAAAAAGGATGTCACGAATATCGCTATTTTACTTCCCCGGTTAAGATGTTTCATATATCGTGATCACACATTCATGATTTCGTTAAGAAAATGAACTTCGTACATCTTAAAAATTTTACATCGTCATAGAGCATTTTTTTTTCGATACTTTTGCTCTTACTATTTGTAGACCACAAAACCGCATACCATATTGACTTCGTCATTTCTGTGATGATGTTCCTATGCGAAGTATAATTAATGATATTACATATAAATTCACAAAAATTAATGGTTCACATTTTCATATGTATGCATGTTATTAATTTTAATTCTATGTTTTATAATCAGCACTTTTTTGAAGAGCAATTTGTTAGGTTAAACTATATTTCAGGGTCAAACATTTTGGGAATAATGAAAGCCGAAAAGATTGTCAGAATTTTGTGTTGAAACGCGTTAGTCTTTTAGTCGAGGCAAGTGACCAATTATTAAGAATTGAGTTATTATGTGCAATCCATTTTGGCTTGTTTCTTTAAGGTGAGTTTTCAGTTGAAAATAGGAAATGAGGACAACCGCGACTGTTTACGGGTATTACAATTCACAGGCTTTTTTTTCTAAAAATAGCAAATCGATATGCCTTAAATTTAGGAAAGATTTAACACCAAAGATATAATCAGGAGAGAAATTATTGTTACCCTCCAGTGGAAATTGTAAGGCAAGAGACCAATGACATACACGATACATACAAGACAAACATTATAAAGTAAAATAATTGTCAAAACTCTGGTAACCGCTTTGAAACATTCATTCAAAGCATTGTGTTTTAAACCGATATTCAAAGCTTACCGAACTGCAAGAACAAACTCAAATTGTAAACGTTGTAAACATTTAAAGGTTACATACTATTTAATCCGTGATGCGGCGTTCAGTAATATTTGCATTATATGCATTAGGCAAATAATTACAAAGTAGTGTATAACCATGAAGACATCTAATGTGGAGGAATGCGTGGTTTTGAGGATGCTCGTTGGTTTCCGTGGATTTTCTATTTGATTCACGAGCGATCAAGAAAGAAAAATGAAAAATGACCGTTTTCTTAGATCACGAGTAGACTTACATTCATAATCTACCGAAACCAACCCATTTTCTTTTTTTTAATTCTTATCCTCCATTAGTTTCACTTTAAATGTGTTTGTATTATTAAATGTGTTACTTTAAATATGGAGACCATATGACCTAATATATGTTTTAAGCTAATGTTATTTAATTTCCAACTAGTAATGATGAAGTAAATCGCTGTATAAAACCATAAAGCATGCTTTTGCTGATGTAAGTGCATTGTGTCCATTAGATAAGCAGGAATGCTTCAAATATTTTTTTATATTTTGTATCCACTATGACATATTTTTATATATGGGCACGTTTGTAGATATCGTATTAGGAAACTACACTATCGTTTTTAGTACGGATATCATGGTATGAGAAGCATAGCTTTAACCTTTTTAATCAGCGCAACATTTCGTTCTTCGAAATCCTTAACTCAGGAAAAGGCCATAGCTTATCAAACTAATTGTGAGATATATATTTTAATAACATATTTCGGAATATTACGATCCAGAAAAGAGAAACGTACAATATCGAAATTAAAATCACCTTATGTGTGATACAAACTGGTATTCACTTTATCGTCAACAATAGTAACATGTAAGTCTCAGAATGCAGCATCGGTTGTATACTCTGTTCAAAGAATTGATTATCGTTGTTTAAAATTTCATATCTAAATTTAATTTACTAATTAAGTTTTAGAAACGCAGAATTTTTACTATTTTATTATTTTTCGATGAACTATGCTTAAAATCTCGTTCACAGCAACGCATGAATAGATTAGCTATAAGCGATGCAATGATATTGCATAAATGCACAGCAACAATTTATTTAAATATTTTACTTATTATCAGGTCCTTTAATATATAACACAGTGTCCACAGTCTTTCATTTTTATCTTCAGTAACATATTCACGATCCACGTACGGAAGAATTCATGTAATGAACCTCAGGCGCGGAAAGCCTTGTAACCTTAAAACAATAGCATCTTGAAAAGTGGGATAGATGCTTACAGCTGGTATATTAAATTCTTTTTCTGCTAGTTTGACTATTTTACTGATCATCTTATATGAAAGAAAACTCAATTTGCTTCAACATTGATCGACTTTATATAATTATAATACATGGTGCTGATGATATTTTGCAAAATATTTTCGATCGTATTACTTATTGTAAACCGAAGTTGAAAAATAATATGCCAAGGTACCCCGTCAAATTGGATTATAATCTACTCTTTTTTAAGCTGATAGTCGTTGAATGAACGCCAATATGTTTTTCTCTTAGATATGCAAATATCGTCGTTCATCACGACGGGCGTCCAGTTATCTATATCTTCGCTGTTACGCGGTGTTCTAATCATGTCCTTAGAGTTTTCACTGTGATCTCTCTGCGTTCATGAATGGCGTATCTTATACGACTCTACTGCGACCGTAAAGTTTGCATTTCGACAGCACTCAGAACACACAGCCTCTGCGTTGAGTGCTAAAATTTGAATTAATGTCTACGATTCGACGTGCGAAGACGTCATTTGATTTTATATGATTCCCTACCTCAGCTGAAAGCACAATATAAAGAAGTGAAACTCCAGCTGTTGGAGCAGTATTGCATTCTCAATATGAACAGTTAGTTGGTCCTTTATTTAAGGCAAGTGACCAATTGCCAAAAAAGTACGAAACAGCACAATACGAAACAACATACACACATAGAAGAATATAGCTTGGGTCATCGCCTTGGAACGGTCAATGCAAAGCCTTGGGGATAAATCTGGTGGACAAGATAACACGACGGTTTGACATAATATGACTGTATTTTGACCATTCAGCACCAGATTTGGACAGCGTAACTCGACTGTTTGACATAATAAGACTGTATTGTGACAAGTCAACATCACATTTAGACAATTTAATACGACGGTTCGACATAACATGACTGTATTTTTACAAGTCAGCACCAGATTTGGACAAGATAACACGACTGTTTGACTTAATATGACTGTGTTTTGACAAGTCAACATTACATTTGGACAAGATAACACGACGGTTTGACATAATAAGACTGTATTTTGACAAGTCAGCACCAGCTTTGGACAAGATAACACGACGGTTTGACATAGTAGAACTGTGTTTTGACAAGTCAACATCATATTAAGACAAGATAACACGACGGTTTGGCATAATAAGACTGTGTTTTGACAAGTCAACATCACTTTTGGACAATATAACACGACGGTTTGACACATTAAAACTGTATTTAGACAAGTCAGCACCACATTCAGACAAGATAACAAGACGGTTTGACATAATACCACTGTGTTTTGACAAGACAACACCAAATATGGGCAAGATATCACGACTGTTTGACATAATAAGACACTTTCTAAAGAAGACAGAAAGAAATGTAACAAAGTAAGACAGCTATAGCGTTCCATAACGAGGTTTCAGTATAATTTCCGTCATTGGAGTTTTTATCTCCTCGTACAGTATTCTTTTATATTTTAATCTATAACAAGACGTGATGTTGAGTCATTCCTTCAATATGTAAACTATTTTATGTAAGTATAGGAAGCATACAAAAAAAAATTGGCTTAGTAAAAACTATTATCAGTCAGAATTAGATACAATTAGTATCTCATATTAAACAGCCTATTTATCACCTATTTGATATATCCTATATCCTATTGCTGCAGTTGTGTAAGACAGACGATCTCGGTTAGGATAAGGCGATTTAAGTATCCTTATATACGACTTTGATGCTACTGCTGCTAATTATGATGATGTGGCGATAATGAAGAAAATGATGACAAAGACAATGATCGTGATGATGATGATGATGATTGATGAAGATGATGATGATGATTGATGATGATGATGATGATGATGATGATGATGATGATGATGATGATGATGATGATGATGATGATGATGACGACGACGAATACGCAGCTACCGCCGCCGCCGCCGCCGCCGCCGACTACGATGACGATGATGATGATGATGATGATGATGATGATGATGATGATGATGATGATGAGGAGGAGGAGGAGGAGGAGGAGGAGGAGGAGGAGGAGGAGGAGGAGGAGGATGAGGATGAGGATGAAGATGACGAATCAACCGCCGCTACCGCCGCCGACGACGATGATTATAATGATGCTGATGATGAGATGATGATAATGATGATGATGATGATGATGATGATGATGATGATGATGATGATGATGATAATGATGATGATGATGATGATGATGATGATGATGATGATGATGATGATGATGATGATGATGATGATGATGATGATGATGATGATGATGATGATGATGATGATGATGATTATGATGATGATGATGATGATGATGATGATGATGATGATGATGATGATGGTGGTGATGATGATGATGATGATGATGATGATGATGATGATGATGATGATGATGATGATTGATGATGATGATGGTGGTGGTGGTGGTGGTGGTGATGATGATGGTGATGATGATGATGATGATGATGATGATGATGATGATGATGATGATGATGATGATGATGATGATGATGATGATGATGATGATGATGATGATAATGATGATGATGATGATGGACTTCGTGTACAGTATATGCTTTACATAAATTGATTATATTCGCGTTACACTACAAATGAGTAATATCAGACCAACTTGTTTCATTGTAACTTACTGCCATGCCAGGCAGAAATAATGAACGTATATTGCGGCTTCAATGAGGAACTGAATATATTAGTAACTTAATTCTTGGTATTTAAGAGACTAGTATTTTCTATATGTTTCAAGATGTATGTAACGATATTGATACAACTTCATTAAAAATCGTAACAGAGAGATGGTTATGTTAAATATTTCCATTTATATGAAACAGAATGTGTACTTCAATCATAAATTGCTGTTTAAATGAAAAGTGGGCATCAACAAAATAGTAACTATTCCATTTAAAAGAAAACGTTGCTATTTTAATTCAAGTTTTTGTTTATGTATGGACAAATTAGACATTATGGAGGATATACACACATAGATACCTCAAACTACACTTTTAGTACGTGCGATTTTATCATAAAAACACTTGCTGGTTACGAGCTTCATTTTACACGTTGTTGATATACGCTTAGAATTTCTGTGTTGTCATTGATATTTCCAGAACCTCTCAAGTGTCACACTTGCAAAGGGAAAAACGTGTACATGTAGCTTGAATGTTCAGTTGTTTTCTAATCGATAAACACGCTTAAATACATACTTGAGTACATGTATATATAAATGTGATAAACATTCACATTTTTCTTAGAGATACTACATACAATATATTATTTTACCTCGAATGATTGCTTCGACCATTGAACTCATGGTATGGTTTATGTGCAGGGCAATCGGACACACACTGCTGGTGATTTTTGTGAAGAGTTATTTGAAAATCTGGTAGACCTAATGCTGGTAAACGTCATTCTCGGGAAAAAGTCAAAGCGGTTGATGAAATATATCGACCTTTGACACCAAACTCTTATCCTGGACATACTGGATCTTACGAGCCTTACTACGTCTCAGAAAGCTTGTTACGTAAACAACGGTTTTGAAGATCCTATTCAGCTAGACAAATCAATCCTCCAGACAAACACTGAGCCGATAGTCTAAACAACCTCTCTGAGAAAAGCGGCCTCATTATACGGCAGCCATTGTGTCCTCATAACGTATTTTTTTTTCAAACGGTGTAAAACAATATTTTTCTTTAACCATACAGTATATAAATTTATACTCGATGAAACATTACAGGTGTTGTCTCAAAAGAAAAGCTAGGTCGAGAAACCAGCTTCTGGACTAGTGATTATAGATGGCCGTGTACTTAATTCCTAATTTGTGTTAAAACTATTTTATTAGTAAAATATATTTAGTTTTGCATCGTAAGCCTGATGATTTTTGAAACGCTCTGTTTCAATTATTTTCTTCACTTGAAGTATACTGTAATTGAGATCTTAGCCGCGATGTGACTTGTGAAGTTGCGAACCCCACGTTGACATTCAACTGTTGTCCTTAATAGTTATTATTATTTGATTAATACAAAGCTATTACAATGAATATGGGTTACTGTGATGAGAATAACTATATGCACATATATTGCAATACCGTTATTACTGTAAATATATAAATATATAGTCAATTTCAAAAACGTTGCATATCATATTGTTGGGAGTGATTTGAGCTGTGTTTCCATACTAAGTGTACGCCTTTCATCTACGAGTAAACACTTTTCAGACGGAAAGTGGTTTTAATGAGAAAAAAGAAAACATAATTCTTCAAGTATATAGCCAGAATGATGGCATTGTTTAGTTGTGTATGCGCTTAAAGGGGCGGTCAGCCAAAATTGCTATATATCACGAAAAAACTAAAGTTATAAAATACCGTATTTGTTACAATTATAAGTTTATATTGATTAAAATATCACGACTGGTATATTACATTACTTGAAAATGTTGTTAAGTTTTCATATTTTCAGTATATTCGGTAATAAACTTTTAATGAGTATGTCTACCTGGAAATTTGGAGAGTTCTGTTGTTGGCGTTATATTTTGTGAAACAACGAGGATTGCATATATGAGGATATAAAACACAACTATCATGGTATGAGCATGGATGGCCGATTGGTCTAAATGGGAGACTTTTTACTTTTTTACCCCAAGACTCCAGGGGTCAGTGGTTCGAGCCCTGTTGAGGGTTACATTTTTTTAATGTTATTCTTGATTTTTCACTGAAAAGTTTTAGATATAATGTTTAAATTTATCAATATAAAGCATTTCATGACGGCATTTTAGAACTTTTTTAGAAATTTTAGAAATCTGGTTGACCGCCCCTTTAAGACCTCAATTAGTTTCACTTCAGCACTTCTCATTTTGAGTAGACCAGCCGCTTTATATCATCCTTGGAACGAAGAACACACATTGTTATCAAATATTGATTAGAATTTCTACTTCCGCAACTTAATACGGGTTGTTTAAAAAATACACAACATGCTTCATAATGTTGTATTCCCATTAATGAAGGTAAACAACGCAACGATTGGTGAAATTACTAAAATACAAGACGGCTGTTAGTCGGGTTATTTTTACATTATTAAACAAAACGGACTTGTTTAACATCATTGATTTGCTTTTTGTTTATCAAAAAGGATTTATAACATACATGTACATTTATTAACTTAACGACTTATGGAACAATTAGAAACATAAACGGCAGTAATCCTAATTGGATTTGAAATAATGTTCACAGATATGTTTTTATTGGTATGAGCTCTACCACGCTTCTGAACATCAAAATCGCATATAAGTGTGTTCTGATCAGAATTGTGTATTGTTTATTTATCACATAGTGAATTACTTAATATGTCTATGCCCTTCTTCCACTAAAAAATTTGCATTTCTAAGATTTACGAAAGTTAACAAACTTGATTTTAGCCAACCATAGAAAGTGCAATGTAGGATTTATAATAAGTATTAGTTGCAATCTTAGTTATCCCTGTATATCACTGTCTTAACGGCTTTTAAAGTCGCAGTAGAAACATGCTTTTAATGCGTTGTGTGATATCATTTTTTAAAGGTATAAACTATATCGCTTAACCAATAACAAGTTAATACTCTTGCCACATAAATATGTTATCTGTAAAGTTCGTTTTATCAACTCATCAATTAGGCACGAAATGCACGGGGAAATTTTCCCACAGTTTTCATTGACAATAAAAAACAGCATTACAAAAAGTTACAAGATAAGTATTGATGCAAAGCATCAAAGGGCGTCGGGAATTTTAGTGTAAAAGGCACTCGATGAAGTTACATGGAACGATTTTTTTTTATAATATAAATATTAATATATTGGCCGATTATTTTAAACAAAATAGAAAAAGATACTGGTATAACCATTATCTATAATTTTGTGTTATAACCCCCAAATAACCATTATTTATGATGTTCTATGATTTTGTGCTGTAACCCTCAAATATGTCATAGTTAATTTTATTTACATTGGTTTCCTTTTTTACTGGCATCCGTGTGCAGTTTTCATTCATGGAACAGAACTGTGTAGGTTTTAAAAAATCTGCTTCATCTTGTAAGCGTATTTTCATATTTTCCTCAACTTCAATGGGAGATGATTCTGAACTTATTCTAACGTTGCTCATTTACGATATGTTTGATTACTCATTGATATGAAAACACTGTAAAAGTTTGAAAAAAGTTGAATGAAAACTGTAAATTGCATTAAGAAGCTGCATTTCACAATACTTTGAAATTCAGTAAAAGATCATAATATAATTATTGCTCCGATAATCATCATTTTCAATAGGGTTCGAGTAATACTGATATAAAAACACTTAACAAGTTTGGAAAGATTCAGACGAACGTTGTGAAATCTTTTAAACAAGTGGAGATTGTAAATTTTGTCAAATTTAATAGAAAAAGTCTGGACTTATTGTCCCGAGGTTTCTCATTTTAAATGAGGTAAAAATGCTCATTGATATGAAGACACTGTAAGTTTGCGAAGAATCTGATGAAAAAAGTTGACATAATCACCTAACCGAGCAGTTTTTCACTTTTATTTTTAAGTTCAAAGAGACATAATTCTGGACTTATGGTCCGATATTGAAAAAAAAAACTGTGCAAGTTTGGGAACAATTGGATGAAAATTTTGGACTTCGAACAACGATTTAAAAATTTATCAAATTCTAAGAAAGATAACTATTGACGTAATGGTCGGATAATGCTAAAGGGCCCATACCACCTGGATAGTAATACGTGTCATGCTTCGCGCTCTATATGTGGTTCTTAAAAAAAACTTCCGAGGAGTGCTTGACTCTAGGGAAATGGGTTGCTGGGACAGAGCTCCTCCTTGATAAGCGGCTGCTTTCTTTATCGCAACTCATTCTTACAATCAATAATACGTGTCACGCTTCGCGCTCTATATGTGGTAGGGATAGTACTTAGAGCCTATGATAGACAACCATAAAAATACATGGATAATAGATGTGTTGTTGGCATTTATGTGTTACTATAAGAACACGTGTATTTTTTATAAGACATTTAAGTGATGTAAGAAATTTTAATTAACGTTGTCACCACGCGGCATCCATTAATTCTAATAAAAATGTTCAATTGTAGTAAAATTGATTTTAAAATGTCTTCATAAAATAATGCTTTATTATATTTATTAACCTGACTGAAAAAAATTGTCAGCCGCCGAACTGTTCCGTTCGTGCCGGAACCCGGGTTTGAACCGGGTGCCTTTAGATGATTGTTGCGTAAACAACTTCAGTCTAACGCTCTCCCAACTGAGCTATTCCGTCCGACATTGTTTACGTACTGCTATTTGGTGAAGTTGTGTATAGCGATCGTTATTATATGTCTATTAATAAACTAATTCATTGTACGTTTTCGTACCACTACGCCTTACAATAAACTTGCTTCCGCGATAGGTCGTCAAATATCGTACAACATCGATTCTCCACTAAATAAGCAAATTAGAACAACCACATAATAAATATATTTTGATTATGTTTTGTTTTTATACAAAACCAGAAAGTTTCGCGTATTTGCCCAGTCCCTGTGATCTTTCCCCTGTGATCAGTTGTGGATCAGTTATTAATTAGAACAAGTTGCTTTGCATTATTGGCAACAAATGTTGTAATAAATGTAATAGGCACAAATGCAGTACTTATTTACAATAATTTACACAAAAAATCACCACTATGCAAGATATTCTTAAAACAAAAAAATATATATTGATCCGTAAAATAACTTCTCCTCCCATAAGCGAAAAAAATGCATTACATACTAGTCGCCGCTCTCCAGAGCGACGCCAAAAATGCAACATTTAAAAATTTACTCGTTGCATGTGTTAAATAAGTATTATGCATAAAACAACAACAAACAATCGTCATTATAGAGTGAACACGTATTTGAAAATGAGTTTTATCAGTTATAAATATAGTGTGTTTTACCCAAGCAAATAAGTAGAAAAATATACATTGTAGTGGTGTGTGATAATAAAAGACAAGAATAGTGGGTCTTTGTTTGTCGTCATTGCACAAACGGCATGTGTACTTGTTATAAACATCTGTAATGCATGTTTACTGTCATATTCACGACCGATGATATTAAAAAGACTAAGGTATACCGTTTATATATAACGTTTTGTTAAGTGCATTTCTTTTTAACGTTGTCGAAAAAAAGTAGTGGTCCACTAACTAGGCACGTGTATGTTTGAATAGTAAACTCATGTATAATAATTTGATTATTTCTCACCAAAAACGATTTTTTTTATTTTTGTTTTCGAAAAAAAAATATAATAAAAAACATTACATTATATTAAATATATCCGTAAATCAATGTGAATTTCACCTTCCACAGTTTGATAGAAAATCAGCAACAATAGAGTCCGACCGCTTTACATATTATATGTCAAATTTCAATATATGCACTGACGCCTTAAACACTTTGGGACACTTATTAGTTGCATTCGAGTGTTATAATAACGGTGCTTACAAGTGTATGTTTAAAATGTAAATTTGATACAAGTGATATTTACGTATCACTTAATGGTTGTCTTTAGTACAATGCATGAAAAATGTTTTTGTCGCAGACAACACCGCAGTAACCAGATGTGTATACCCGATAGCAAAATAATAATTGTAACGTTTATAACGCTTACATTTACAGTAAACACTACATGAATATATGTATTTGGCATTGTTTTGATATATGATGCAAATATCTTTAGAATGTGGCTTTAAAGGTCATATAAACTTGAAACATGCTTTCATCCATAATTGTTATGTACCAGAATGAACACGCTGTAACCCAGTAGTAAAGTTATTGATATTAAATGACAGATGATAGTGATACAAACCACATGTTGATAGCGATATATATTTATTGATAAACTTATACAGTTATAATTATGCATATTGAGTACACAATACATTATACAGTAAAGAAATTATATTTGTAATAATTAAAATAATAGCTCGTAATTAATAATTGTACGTAAGGGAAACACAATATTTGAATAAACACACCACCTAACAAACGAACTGAAAATTTGAAACAATGATGAAAGGTGGGAAGAGATGAATATATGAAATATTATGTTAAAGCTATTTATATAATCAAATATCCCGTCGCCATTCGTTCTACGTATCAATAGTATTCTATCGTATTGGTCGAATACATTCCGCATTTGACGGTCCGAGTTTAACTGAAGATTTCCAATACTCTTAATGAAAAAGTGATATGATTTACATCGTGTTGAAACAAGACGTAATACTGGTCTGTAAAATCACGGTTCGAGAATGTGTTCAACATTTAAACTATATTTAAATTATTTTGCTTACTTATCTCTTAGGAATTATGAATACGAAACGATCGTTCGCGGAATTGTCTTTGCTGTATATATAAACGTGAAAAATGCTAGCAACTGAAAAATATGAAAGATATAATATGTAAATAATTAAACAAAATATATATGAAACTGCGTTCTGAACAATTTCTAGGATACATCTGTTCTCGTAAAGAATTGGAATACTAAGCTGGTATGTCTGCTGTGTAATGGTCCAAATATAACGCCGTATTGTACAACACGTTGCCAAATAACGTTACGTTATATAGTGATTGTTAATACATATGACATATTCTCACCACACATTATATGTTTTAAATATATATTTTATGAAGTAAATCGTTCTCAGCATCGACACAAACACGTGTGATTGAACAAAGTTTACGAAAGAATGAAACATTACGTTCATACATGTTCAACATAAAATGCTTGTCATGGGTTTACATTATAAATGTTCACGCCAAAAAGTTTGTCCTTTTTTCTTTTTACAAATCATTATTGTCATTTAGGGGAAAACGGAGACAAATGTGCAACGTTCGTATGATTGTAAGCAAAACAAAAAAGATTAAATAATGCATATACAAGATTGAATGTACAACGATAGAAAAAAATACATTTGCTTAACAATTATGTTGTTTTCATTTTTTGGGGAAATTATTTTGCAGCAAACAAATTCGAAACCATGAAAACAAGGGGTAAGGAAAATATATTGTATGTGTGACCTAATGGCAAAGAAATAATTTAAAAAAACTATCAATCAACTTTTTTATTTCCTGCAAAATTGGGTGTTTGAAACTAAAAGGTAAACACAAAATAACTTCTTTTCATTAACATATGGATAATTTACAGCGATTATATATTCATATTTAATATTAAGACATAATATTTACAGAATGGTCCAAATATGATTGTGTGCGCTAATTTTGATTAAATTCTTCACTGTGATAAACAATGTAGACACACCCTCTATATATAATCAAAATAGTATATGATACACGCGAAAAAGACGTAGAATGCAATGTTAGACAGTTATTTAGCAATTATCGGAATACAGCAAAACAGTTGGGAAAATAAAATAATAAAATTGTCTTCATAAACATGTAATTATATAGCTTTCTGGTAGATATCCTCGTCGTTAAAAAATAAATTCATTTCTCAGCTTACTTTTAAATAAGTTTTGTTTCTGTTTTCTTTTCTAATAACGAACAAAATAAAATCGAAAAAATACCACAACGCATTGATGTGAAAAACAAAATCAAATTAGAATTGTAAATACCTATTTTTTTAATCAGATTAAATTGGTGGCTACCCTGTTCTTGACTGACGGACGCCGGATGGAGCTAGTCATGATACACATACAACGCATCCGATATCGGGCGATAACCGTGCGTTGATAGGCAGATCTTATTTTCGATCTCAACTGATCGGACGGTGATCGGTCTCTATTTGTGACTGAGGTATTAACCTGTGTCACACATCGGACGGTGGACGGGTCCAGTCTTCCCGATTCCTGGAGATCGGACACATCGACCGGCGAAAGTATTATTTGTGACTGAGGCTTAACCCAGGCAGTAAATTTATATACCTTGATCAATATTCAACGCGCTTCAATAAAGAGGATAGTGACGCAACAGAAATATATAACATTTTAACGCGATCATTAGTATACCATAGAATATTGAATGTGAATACAAAACATTAAAAATGCATGTTTTGTGAATTAAAGTATTACGTACACACTGCATTTAAAGTAATATAACATTTCTTGCAGTTTTTTTAAATGTATTAAAAACGCATTTTAAGTAATCATAAAATCATAAATTCTCAATACAGAGACAGTTTGAAATGGTAAAGCGATCAATCCTAATAACAACATTATTCATATTTTATTAAACGCAAGAGTATTGATTTAACGTCACCACATAAACGTTTATATTTAATTTGTGTACACAAATGATCGCATGGTCAACATCTTACAAGTAACCTAACTCATTGCCGGTGATATCTTATACAACTGAAGTTTCCTGGCGCCTCTATAGTTGTTAGACACAGCAATCCTAGTGCCATCCTTAGACACACATATGCTGTTCGGTGACTTCATATCCACTGGGTAGGTACCGAGCATTTTACCGTGGATGGTCAGGTGCACGATGGAGTCGTTAGCACTACTGCACACCAGCACCGTGTAACCAGGTCCTACACAGGCACCACGAGGTTCCTGTATGTTCTCATTAGTGACTGCTCTAGATGTGCCATTCACGGTGTCGTTCATGTACACAGTGTGAGCGAGTTGGTCAGTCAGTACTAACGTGTTCTTAGTCTGGACATACGTGCACGCACTCTCATCTAATTTGTAAGTCTTCATAGGAAACGTCAGGAAGTAATCAAAGTCTGACTCTACCCCGTCCACTGATATCATTCTCACAGGACGGGGATCATTGTACGTACTCACGACCATGTTAGATGGAGACATGCAGCATATAGAGTCGAACAGTGATGTTGTATTGATCTCCCTGGTCAGTGTGATGGTATTGTCTGTACTCACAGACAGGAGACATACTACTTTACCAGCACCACCACCCGTTACACACAGTGTATCATGAGACACACATACTACGCTGTATGGGTAATCCTTGAACTTGTACGGTGTTCCAAGTCTCTCTAGTCGCTCATTCAGTATGATACATTTCTTGTTCTTGTTCCTGTTATCCACGGCTACCAGTCTCCCGTCAGGCAGGAAGTCCAGTCCACTGAGGAGAGGCTTCTCCTTATCATCTCCAGTCTTCTGTAGATCCACGGACACGAGCAGCTTCAGAGTGATGGGCCTTGGTTGGGATGATAAGCTGATAAGACTGGTTTCCACTGAAATATAATAATAATAATAAAAATAATAATAATAATGTATTATTATTGTATTATTATTATTGCAATTATTATTGTTATTATTATTATTATTATTATTATAATTATTATTATTATTATTATTAATTTATTATTATTATTATTATTATTATTATTATTATTAATAATAAGAACCATAAAACTAATTTACTTTTGAAACTCTAATATGTCAATGACATTTAATACTTTTAAATGCAAAAAAATCATTTATTCGGGATTCGAACGATTGATATTTTGGAGGAAAGTCATGCTGGGAAATGCTGGGATTCGTTGGTATTGTGAACGCTTTGTTACTAATACGCCAAATTACAAACAGCGTTACAAACGCATAATACATGTCCCAATTATCAATAATCCAAATGACACTTTTCTTCTTGGAATATAATGAATTGTTTATTTCTAGAACGTTTGAAAAGCGTTTACATGCAATCCGTACCCCTGGTCGCTAAGAGCTTTTAAAGAGCATACAAGATTTAAGGTGAGCCAGACACATCTGCGTTTCGAATAGATCTACCACGCTTTGTTTTACAGTAACGATTTATGTACGCTTAGATCCACATCAACATGCACGTTTGATTTAAAGTAATACAATGTTATCTATTTAAGAAGTAATTTTTAATACATGGACTTTTCAAGTACCGTATACAGTTACTTTTGAAATGCATGTGTAAGTTAAACGTTTTGACTTCCTGTGTTAATGTCTATGAATTAAACAGTAACAAGAGATCGCGTTATTGTTGATACATTATTGGCTCGATCGTGGCCCTAACGTTTATATCTGGTTCCTCCTATCGTACGATCACTAACATCGCGATAGTTCACTCGTGGCTGATCGTGTTCCCTCTCTCAAATTCGGAGCTGGATTTGACGATTTGCTGCGAGTTAATACGTCGTGATGTGATGTTTTTGTGCCCGGATGCAATGCGGTAACAATTTGTCGTATTGCAGATACACACCAATGCGATATTCACTATCTAACTTTTGAACGAGTCAGCAAAAAAGCCTCGTAAATTATTGATGTCTTTTTATCGAATAGTTGGATATCAAGATTTACAGTTCTGACGAGAATAAAAGCATATGGTCTCAAACAATTTACGTAAGTGAAATAGTTATTGAGAGTGCGTTTCACTAAGCTGCGTACGCAAATAATTTTCGTAAATATTTGCATACGCAAATCTTGTTCTCAAAACCGCGTTTCACTAAACAGCGTAAATTAACGCAGTGCGTAAATTCTGTCGTTAATTTACGCCAGATATGTACTTCGCGTAAATCAGAAAAATTAGCGTAACGCCGATCTGTCTTGGATGACAGTTTGTTTTACCCGACATCGGGCCCGGGAAGGAATCGAGTTGAGATCGATAAAAGATTGGACGAGCAACGAACGGTTATCGCCCGGCGTGCGCCCGACATCGGATTCATTGTACGTGTATTATAACGAGCATCGTCCGGCGTGCGTCGGGCATCGTGCGGAGGCCCTCCGGCAATCAGACGGTCGCCGGCCGATGTATATGCCTCTGGAAAATCCTTTACTTTTGCCGATACACGTTCAATGAATCCGATGTCGGGCGATTGCCGGGCAATACCCGTGCGTTGATCGTCCGATCTTGTTTCGATCTCAACTCGATTCCTTCCCGGGCCCGACGTCGGGTAAATTTTTTTATCCCATCATCAGACGTGCATTGTCGAAATAAACCACTGTGGAATAAATTTTCCTCTATTTCAGCAGTGCTGAAATATAGCTGTCACGCGCGGCGAAGAATCTTCATATTACTCGGAATCAACTATAAAGTAATCATTTTTAGTAAAATCGAATCAGATTAAACAAAACAAACAATTTGATACCAAGATGTAATATAGTTTTAACACATAATGCAACTCAAAAAGCAAATAAACATTATTTACAAATATTAAGTGCGCGTACTCGTGACGTCATTATTAACACGTCATACGACACAATGCATGTTTTTTCACGCTAAAGATGCAGTTGTTTAGTGTCTTTTTTTCATTATTTCTTAAAAATCGGGGACGTAGAGGTATGATAAACGAAAAAACAGGTTGGTTACTGATCTTTTTGAAATGTATTAGGCTCGACACGATTAAAATAATGAAACAATGTTTGCTTAAAATATCTTTGGGATTTTCCGTCTAGTTCGATTTTCCTGTTCTATTTTTAAAGAAATAATTTACGACTAAGAAAATTGATGGGATAAATCGAATACTAGGTCGGTGCCGAATATTTTATGTTTATCTTGCTCGGCACGAAAATCTGAACCACTCGCCAAGGCTCATGGTTCAGATTTTCTAAGCCTCGCAAAATAATCTTTGCTTTATTCGGCACCGACCTAGTATTCTCTATAAGTGAGACTTAAAATTAATCCGGACGCCGCCCGATGCTTCAAATTGGCCCGGTTTCCGTGCGATCATCGGCCGGTCGCCAGCACGATGAGCGGAAAAATACGTCGGCCGCTGATCGGACGGTGATCGGTGTCTATTTGTGACTGAGGTACAAACGAAAAGGAAATAATTGAAAGGTATCGTCTGTGTGCATCAGAGTTTATTTTCTGGTCCTATCGGCCTCTTGACGAAGTCTTTATGGTCCGACCTGCCCCTGTCACCTTTTAGGAGAAAAATATAAATTTTATGCCAAAGTAGGTCAAATTTACCCCAGCTTCCCGGGTATTCGCCAAAGATATAATTTAGATCCAGATATACCAGTTCACGGTGGCCAATGGAGACCTTAATGTGCACTGGTAGTTGACAATACAAAGACAAATTCTTGTCTGTACGCAGATCCACCAAAGGAGTGCAAGCAAGCAGCTCTGCCTTTATGGTCCCTCTCGCTGTTACCGGCCGTCGTCTTCATCCCCGAAACAGTTTTCCCAGTGCGTTGAGCGTACTGAGTACCGCTGTCCCGGGGTCCCTCAATACGGCCACCCCCTCGAAGTTCCAGGCATGCTTCAATACCTCCCCAGGAAAGAAGCCTGTTCTGGTCCGCCCCGTATTTCCTCCACACTGGTGGTATCGCTGTCCCACTATTCCCGTCCCCCTACAGACGGGACCTCTGGCAGGTCCGGGTCAGCGAGCTCCCGAAGATAAACAGCGGTTGGCATGTACGACCGCTGCATCTTGGGGAAGACAGCAATCCCAGCAATGTGGAAGACGTCCGGCTCGAGGGTAGCGGATTGAGCTGGATTAACAGAGCAACTCGCAGAAGTTTCTTCTAGGAAGATCCTCTGCGGGGGACTCTCGCCTCGGTCGCCTCGCTCACGCTCCAGCTGCTGACCGAGGAATGAAAAAAGGTATCCTCTGTCGCCGGAGGCTATTATATAGGAGGTTTTGGAGTGACGTCACAAGAGGGGTTTTCCGTTACTATAAATACATTGGCCGTCACACCTCTCGATTGCGGCCATTTACATATTATCAGAGTAAAGGTCGTTGGTACACTAAATACTGAAAATTTCACAAAACAAAACTATAAATACCCGTTTTCTTTCTTAAAGTAAGACTGTAATTAATGATATTTCAAAAATTATAAAACATGTAACAATTTGATTATAATTATAAGTGGTGTGGATGCGATAGTGTTATTTTTTTATCAGCGATCGAAATTTAGTGTAAGAGGTGCATTAAATTAGTTATAAACAAAGCCCTAAAAAGCGCAATAAAATCTTCAAATATAGTTTTAATTGTATTTTACATTGAATGAATTTTCGTTTCGTTTACATTGAATGAAAATATTAATAAATTTGAATATTCAAATAAAAAAACGTACATCCGGGACCTGCATATTTTACAAATTGAACTGTATTTGCATGTACATGAATATTGAAAACTCTTTACTATTGATAATGATCGTTACAAATCTAGCATTTTGTGATACCATAAATCTATACATTTAATTTATTTTACACAAGTATTTTATATCCCTATTATGATCAAACGTGATTGCTTGTTTTCATGATGATGTTTCAAAACTGCAGTATACAGAATTGTATTGATACGCAGATTTTTGAGTTGCAAATATATGTTCACTAAAAAATGCAATATCAGTCTAGCAAAAATTCATCACATGTTATACTTTTCCTACCAGCACCAGTTATAAGCTCCAAAAAGGAAAAATACAAACGATAAAGAATAAATACATGTTTTCAGATTTAACACTGTAACTGAAATTTAGCAATGACACTACATGCTTAAATTGTATCAGTTTAATTTCAAAAAGGGGGCTTCACTAAAAAATGCAATTTCAGTCTAGCAAAAATTCATCACATGTTAAAAATGATAGATCATCAGTTACTAAAAAGCTTATATCTAAAGTATTGTCTGAATTTTCTTTTGTTTCTTGGATGTTTGTGTTGATATGATTAATCTGAGGCTTTGCATGTTCAACCACTTACGCGTCCATTCCGTAAAGCTTTACCAGGCTTTTCGTTTGTCCGAACCAGTGAGGGAAACGGACAGATCACCCTCGAGCACGTCAAACTTGTTTTCATACTCGGAAACGAGCGTTTCAAACTCGATTTTTGACCAATTCGTTTTCTTTTTCTTCGTGTTCACGTCCATTGTAACGATTGTTTACAGCGAGTATATACGATCTTGTCAAATATTTATTAATTGATATAAAATGTGTAAAAAAAACTTATTAAACATCTATTTTTATATAAATTAAAATAAAAGTTAAGAAGAACATATGTCGAAAAATGATAAACAAACCAGATATTTAATTCTGAAATCGAAAAAGGCTGTACAGACGAATTCGCCAGCATGTAAATCATGTACATGTATGTACGACGTGAATCTAAAGTAAGTTTAACGGTTTATTTTAAATTCCTGCAACGATATCTATTCATACGACACACGAAAACTAACTAAAAAGACGAATGCGTCGGTTATTGTAGGAAAATATGTACGAAATACATTTGTAACAATCGGCTCGGTGCGCTAATTTGTCTTTGCTGCATGTTATGAAATTCGTCTTCAATGTATATTTTTATTGCCTATTTTGTGTTATTGTGACATATTTTATCAATATATTACAATTTAACACATGTAAAAAATCGTATAATCTCGCTTTACAGTATATACTGTTGCAGACGATTACTTTCTTACGGGTCCGCGCGCACCTGACAGGCTAAATAACACTTACACGCAGTGTAAATTTTGCGCACATTTGAGTGAAACGGCGTACGCATTTATTTACGTTCGGTATAAATTTTCTGCGTAAACCTTAAGTTGCGTAAATATACGCTATGTTAGTGAAACGCACTCTGAAAGATTCAGAAAACGTCTTTGTAAACATGTAAAACGATTCAAATTAGCAATGTCCATCTTAACAGATTACTGTTAACAAAAGATAACGTGCATATTTTAACTTAAATTGAACAATTTAAAAGTATATTTTACTTCCACAAACCACACGTATCCATTGTGAATATTTACGTGTCGATCATTTTTAAGCTGATATTATTGCTGTGTTTGTAACAAAGTAAAACATCTTATTGAAATTTGAATACGTATTGCAACAGATCAATTTCGTCAATACTTTACTCTGCAATTATTCTGTTATTAAATAATAGATACCGTTCATCGGTAAAATAATTGAAGTACGGGTTCGATATTAGATGACCCGCCTGAAGTTGATAAAGGGGAAGAAGATGATAATGGGCGTGACCGTGACAGTTTGGATTTGGCTTCGAATGACGATGAAGATTTAAAACAAGTTGACCAGTTTCGTACTGATGGCTGGGATGCAGACACCACTGTGCACATTAAATGAATGGAATATAGGGACAGTGGATAAACTTATTTTGACTGTCCGTGAAAAACAAACGCAAAAGATCTACATGTTAATTGCGTTCTGCAAGATGATGCTCAACCACAACAAACAGAGGAAAGTGGAGACAACGAAGTAGATGCGCTGTTAAATTGAGTGGTAAACGGTGATCCTTATTTTGACCTGACTCCCAAGCTATGTCATTATGCAAGATTACTACATCCGAAGTTTTCTCATGATTAATTAACGCAAACTTTAAAAAAAAAATGATTGAAAACCACATTTTTGACGATCGACCGCCCGTCTTTCGTTGCAAACCAAGATAAGGAAGGGAATAAGCTTCTTCGTCATAACACATGTGTATAAATTTGCTAAGGCAGTCTTTGCTAGTGATTATGGATTTGCCTATGTTGTCAGAATGCATGAAATAAACATTCGAGTCAGAACGGATTATATCACAATGTCTTTATAGTCATAACGACTGGACAATAACACGCTCTCATAATCTAGGTAGGTAGAACAGATGATATAATACCTGATTATTTATTCAAAACGGACGAAATGAACAATTTCCATGTACACGAAGTAAAATTGGGAATGACCAAGAGGGTAAGTAAGAACGTGTTGGGTGTTTTAATAGAAAAATATAATCTTACGTTTTGGTATGTGATTCGATAATAAGTATTTTAGTCAGTTATTTCAAAATTTGATTCTTATAGTTATATAATAGTACTATTTGGTGATAATAATATTTTACTTTTATTTGTTGCTTTCTCTTTAATATTAAAATAAAAAAATTTTAGCACCAAGAAAGCGATGCTCTAACCACGATACTGACAGTTTTTACATTTTGGTTCGTTGATGATTTCGAACGGGTTATCTGTAAACAAAATGTAATCAAAGCGCTGAAGGCACTGAAGATGTTCGCTATTGCATTATTTAACACGCAATTCATTTTTCAAAATCAATTGCAAGTTTGAAATGAACAAACGCCATTCAACTTTATAAAGTGTGTGTCATAGCGCACGGGTCGAGTTTTGTGTGCACGTTTTATCATCCTTATTATTTCATAGAAATAACTTAGACAAAATAAAAACAACATGCTTTTTGGACGTTCTGAAAGCATAGAAAGTTTGATGAAAATGGTAATGAGAACTTAATATAAAGAAAATTTGCAGTCACCATCATATAAAAGGAATAGTTTTTCTCATATCAAATAACTATCACACCAAGAATATAAATTCATAATGAAAGTTCCGTTTACAAAACTTTTAATTTTTGACACCATATACAAATTCAAAATATACAATGACCTTCGTATCTTGTATATGGAGGAATAAAAGTATATAAACATTGCTGTTTATGCTTTACTTGTTACCCGAGCAGTTCACACGGTGTCAACAACGCTGACATAAACATAGGTATAGAGCACTAATGCGCTTTTAGGCGTAGCTGTTTTACTCAGTTTTCATTTAGTGACTATTACATAACGTCAACAGACACGCATGAATATTTTCGAATATTTAATAAGCTGATTCGAGATACAACCTCTGAATTTTTGCTACATCACTGCGTATGTGCTCAATTCAAAGGATGTATCACTGTTCAGTGTAAGGAATTCCTGACTACTCTCTGTATGCTCAAACGACACAAATTGTGGCCCTGTTACAATTTCGCGTTACAATCCATCTCGCAGAATTTCACTTTCGCCACCAAGATGAGAAAACAATCATAAGCGAAATAGTATAGTGTCACGATAAGAGAAAATCGTTTAATTATCATACCACAATGTTTGCCGTACTTGGTCAGCACGTCTGGAAATCATTCCTTAATGTGTGGATAGATTGCCATTATTAACAATTTTGCTATTTTAAATTTAATTTTGTATCAAAACGCATTGTTCTTAAATGTCGCATTTTCAATTCGCAATAAGATTTGTAATGACCCTCGTCATGCGAAAATGGGTCTTATTCCATATGCGCCCATCATATAAATAGCCGACTCAGCTATCTCTCCTTCTGGTAAGGAGAAACATAACATATTGAGTGATTTTATAGCGAACAGCATCACCTATGGCCTGACTGCGCAAAAGCACATGTTGGGTTTAACAAACGCTTGCCGAAACGCATAAGACGCATTTTCGCATGACGGCGCTATTAACGTGTGATTTAAATGTGTCGAAAGAAAACTGTTTAAATCAAATATCAACATACGATATATTTCGATAGTGAAGAAAGAAACTCATAACAAGGCATATGAGGACACATATGAAATGTTCTCCCGTAGTATATTTTTATCTACTCACACTAATGTGTGGTTTGACAATGCTAACAGACATTTCATGCGGTGAATATGCAACTTACAAGTGAAAAACAGAACACAATAGTTTAACTTTTGTTTAATTGTATTTATTTATTTAGAAATGTATATTGCAAACTTTATTTCAAAGTCAGCGTATACGCCGACTACATTTTTAAAAGATATTTATTGTTATAAATTTATTGAATATAATGTATTTAGTTGTTTTCGGTTTTAGCGATTATAAAGCATTAACGAGTTTGCCTCTAGTATGCCTGTAGTAATTGATGAACTCATGTGAATATAAACAAGCTAATCCTTCTACTAACTTTCTACTATTGCGTTGCTAGCACCCGTAAAGATCGCCGCTATCTGTTGAGAATCACAGAACGTTTTCCAGCATGAACGAGGTTACGAAAACGGTCATTCGTATTATTATTATTATAAATTGTTTGTTATATTCGGGTTTAGCGATTATGAAACTTTTTTTTTGTTTTTGTCTATCGTATCGCTGAAGTTATTGTTGAACTTATGTTCAACGTTTTATAAATTGAGAATATAAATAAGCGTTAACTGTTTCCCGAATCTATTAATAGCCTCAATTTACGACCTGTACTACGTCATTGAGGTGTATGTGAGAGCGTAACCTCTTGCGTTGTTATCGGCCGTGGACTTTCCTTTGTTTATCGACAGGCGCATTTATTAATAGCCTCATATTATGAATGGCAAAAATACTACGTCATGAAGACGCTGCAGAGAGTGGACTTTTTTATCCATTCATAAACAATCTCCTCCGCGACACGTACAATACGATCATTGTTTATTAATTCTTTTCTATAAAAGCACCGTTCGATACTGTTGCATTTAACACGATATTAATATCATGTTTCCATTTGTGAATGAATATGATTGGAGAACTCAAACCGCTTGCATAAATTATACAACTCTTTCTCGCGCGTATACGCGTAGTAACCGGGTATTGGGCTCCTAGTAGCTAAGCCGTATCGACCTGAATTTTAGACTAAACACCTTAGACGGTCGCTAAGCGACCATCTAAAAATAAATCGCTTCGCCACGTGATAGCTTTCTCAACAACATCAGATGCGTTAAAAATAGTTGAAAACCGCTACAGGACGCTTTTGAAATATATATTAAAGCATGCCTAAATACCATTGAACCATCGAGTTTTGAAATTCGATAATGCATTGACAATGACATCTAATGCAGTTCTTAAAAAACAACGTGTTTTAAGGGATTTCTTTTTTCCATTTGTGCCATTTTGCCATTCTTTGACAAACAAGCTTTAAAATATGCATAACAGTTTTGACGGGCTTTGAGGCTATCATCTTGAGCATTATTATATGGGCAAACGTTCGAGGCTAGCAACACTAAGAGAGAACGTAGTGAACAAATTGTGATTTTACACTCCTACTTATTGTGCACTGCTTTCAGATATAACATCAGGTTTTCTAATATTTTACCTAAATGGAAGTTATCGAAGTTGTCAGAATGTCGGAATAAATAGTCCCTACGGATGACAACATTGCCTTGGTTGTAAGAAAGGATGAAAATATATTTGCGTACGTTCCCTTAACAAGTGCAAAACTCTATGAAACAAAGAATCAGTGAAATAAGCAGCTTAAGTATCGATTTTATCCAACAAAAACACATATTTGCTTCAATCATGCGTAATGATCTTTTTACGCATTAATTGTATTGATTATGCATATTTCAATTTGTGTCACTGACAGAACAGGCCAAACTTCTATAATGATACATAACTAACTTTACTATATTAATGCAAATGGCAAAGATCTGCTTGAATGATGCTTTAATGAGCAAAACACCAAGACGCTATTTAGTCTGTAACGTGATCGTGTAAGCAGCCGCTGAGAACGAAATCGCGCCAAGTTGATCTCTATTAAAGACCAATTTTTTTTTTAATTGTGTAATTTTTCACAAACATCTTACATGTTTAGCAATAACTTATAAAAACAAATACTCACAACTGTAATTAATAATTTAAGGTTCACATTGGTTATTATATTGAATATATGGTATGACTTCTATATTATAGAAATATCAAATGCCGAAACAAAATGTATTAAAATTAAATTAAATAAAAGGTAGAATACCTGTTTGCTTGCGCTCGCAATTAAGCTTAATGTCGTTGTTTCCTTTTTCGAGAATTGTTGTTAGCTCCTTCGGAAAAGACAATGTCATTTTTGTTGTGACTTGCTCGTTTCGTTGTTCAGTTATATCAGATATGAAGGTTTCATTTCTCTGCTGAAAATTCCTCCAGAATATGTACTTTTGATCTGGCGTTCCATTTTCCAAGAGAGCGGAGCAAACTGACAACACTTGATTAATCTTGGAAGATGCTGCATTTATATCGTCAAGTCGCTTGACCTCCACAGATTTTACTGCATTCGCTTCATTCATTATTCTTTTCTCAGCCATGTCAAAAAGTTTCATGACACGGTCTCTCATTTCCTGCAATTCTTTAGAAATGTTTGCAATTGACTGATTCAAACCCGTCTTTGACTGCTTACAGTTCGCGATTAAAGAGTCTGCATCAGCTTCTGATTGTAGTAAAATCTGTTTTAAGAAACTCGGGTCGGGCACTTTGCGTCCAGACACTCTGGATATTTCGTCTAATTGACATTTTGCATGTAAGATACCACAAGTAGTGCAGCAGAGTTTTGAGTGATCATGGCAGTAGAATTTGATCTTCTTGCCATCCGACTGGCATATGTCCATACCTTTCATATCCATTACTAACGGGAATGAATCTATATCCTTATTATGAATTATTTTATGCTTTCGTGTTGTATGAATGGTGTGTTGATGTTTACAAAGAAGAACGTTTCAGACCTTGCAGATCAGATTTGCCGATTTTGTCAAGTTGTTTTTCATACACTCGCATAATCCATCGACAATATAGTAGCTGCGTCCCTTGAACTGTCTTGGTTTAACACTTCTTCTAAAATCACCTTTCTGTTGTAATTACATGTTATTAAAATCAATGGTTAGTTTCGATTTTGAAACAAATACTTTTCAAATAAGTTTTTTATTAAAGTTTAACGTTTTTTTCAATTTTGGAACAATATACGATTGCAATTAAGTAACAATATAACAATACGGTGTGAACCTAATTACTGCTTCAACTGTCATATTCCTGCTGAAGTTAATATATTCCAAATATCACGCCCACCATATTATTCGGTTAACTTTCTGTTTTATCGGGATAGTACGCAATACTTCGTGCAATATATAGAACAAAATCAACGATGCCTTACGATGTTGTCTCGTCTTCTTCCGTCGATTATCTCCGTTACTGCATGTGACAGTGTTAAGATTAGTATCCGATGTCGGATGATTTTGTTATCGGTCATATGCACGGACCGAATACAGTTCACAGTTTTTATTATGACAGGTTGTAAGAATCGTGCGATCCTAGTCGAAAACAACAACAAGAATAACAACACATATATAAGAATAAATTTCTTCGGTGTCAGCTGAACAAAAAAACCGCTATAAACATGAATTGGGGGGGGGGGGGGGGGGCATGCGTAGCCTTGAGCTTACTGGGTTTAAGTGAGGTTAGTTGGAACTTTCAATCGAAACAAAAAGCTATAGAAAGCGAAATGTACCAACCCATCGACAATAAAACGATTACGCCCAAGAACCAAACCGGTTAAGCACACAAAACAATTACAAGTCCGTTCGATACTTTTAAAAGCTTCATGAGACAAAAACACTAGCATTTTGCGATTCAGAATACATGAATCGGTTTGGAATACCTGACACTTTCTTAGAAAATGCATATCAGTGGATAGTTGTTTTAATTGCAAACTATATTATTAGCTATTTATTGAATACATTGATATTAAACGCGTTTTACCCAACGAAACTAATGTATGCATGCAACTTTGATGTGACATATTAAAACGCGAGAAAATCTCGCGTTCGCTCGTAAATGTTCAAATACCGTCGCGGAAAATTCAGATGGAATCTATTGTAAAAAAAAAACGAGCATTTTGTATCTCGTTAAATCTGTGGTACCAGATCTCATCTAGCGTTATAACGTTGTCTATTCCCATAAGAAACAATGATGTGTTAACTTTATTTTTAATAAACATTGTACGAAATATTCATTTATTTTTAGGTGTTAATGGGCTTTTCAGTAAAGTTATTAAGACGCGTATATTGCACCTCATAAAATGCAATAAAACTATACTATTGAAGAACATGTATAAACCTTATTTAAGATGGGTAGGTATTTCGTGAAAAACCCTTTAACATAGAAAAAAGATTTTTTCATTTGAAATTCAGGTCCAAAAATTAGCTTTAAAGAAAGTTAGTTCTAAAAGGGGGGTTAATCTTCTATAAATCGGCAATTAATGAATATATAAACATGCGTCGTACGAGAAATGATAATCGAACATTCAAAATCTCCAAGGTAAAAAAAATTAAGCAACGAATGTATTGCTTCAATTTTTTTTCAATCCGACTTTTACGGTATTGAAACAATGCACCGAGGGGAGCACAAATACCTTTGAGCCGAAAGGTCGAATTTATTAAAAAGACATATACATATAAAGTTGCTTATCGGGTTTACATATCCGTGCTACTCCTTCCCGAAAACACGAAAACGACGCCATTTTGGAAGTAAAGTCCATCTAACCCCTCTTAAACCCACTAAGCTCAAGGCTGCGCATGCCCCCCCCCCCCCCCCCCCCCGATTAAATAATTGTTTTTTAAACTATGTTTCGTTTTTTGTTCAAATGTGTGAACAAATCAATCATGTTGTACCACTTCAAACATATGATACTGTGACAGCAAATATGGAATTTATCATACTCCGTCAAACTGTATCATTATGTTAAGTGAACATCATTTAAAAGGAATCATCATCAGCATTCCCTTGACCGCTCCAGCTAGTGGGGAAACATGGGTTAGGACGTCACCGAGATTCTCTGCCAGTAAGGTCTGTTGTGGGCTGCTGAGAATAATTAATAAATGGAAAAGGACGTCCAATCCTTCCCATTATCCATCCAGCTTTTCTTTTGATGGACTCGACGGCGACCTCCCTCTAGTGTGCTCTTGGTCAAAGCCTTACAAATAGAATAGTGCGTGGTTATGTGTCCAATCCAATCCATTTTTGGTAGATTGACGGTCGCCAGGATGGACTTTTGTGGGCTTTCAAGCGTTGCAGTCATTTTCCGGAGTCGTTGGTCTGTTGCTTCATTTATGAGATGAGGAGCAGTTTTCGGAGACACTTGTGTTCAAAGGCCTGTATCCAGAATGCTGTGGCCGCATGAGGCGTAAATGTCTCGTATACAGAAGTATGTAGACTACTAGGTACTTGATAAGCTTGTACTAAGTGGGAAAGCTGATGTAGCTTCATTGCTCAATTTCTGCACTGCTCCGCTTCTGCTTCGCTTCACTGCTCAATTGCTTCACTGCTCCGCCTGTGCATTGCTCCACTGCTTAATTGCTCCGTCATTCCGCTACTGCATTGCTCAATTGCTCTGTTTCTGCATTGCTCCACTGCTTAATTGCTACACTGCTCCGCTTCTGCAACCATTCGATTGCTTCACTGGTCCGCTTCTGCATTGCTCAATTGCTCCGTGGCTTCGCTTCTTCATTGCTCCACTGCTTAATTGCTACACTGCTCTGCTTTTGCATTGCTCCACTGCTTATTTGCTCCGCTGCTGCAATTGCTCGATTGCTCCACTGCTCCGCTTCTGCATTGCCCAATTGCTTCACTGATTCGCTTCTGCATTGCTCCACTCCATAATTGCTCCGTCGTTCCGCTTCTGCATTGCTCCATTGCTCCGTTTGTGCATTGCTCCACTGCTTAATTGCTACACTGCTCCGCTTCTGCAATCATTCGATTGCTTCACTGGTCCGCTTCTGCATTGCTCAATTGCTCCGTTGCTTCGCTTCTTCATTGCTCCACTGCTTAATTGCTACACTGCTTTGCTTTTGCATTGCTCCACTGCTTAATTGCTCCGTTGCACCGCTTCTGCAATCCTTCGATTGCTCTACTGCCCCGCCTCTGCATTACTCAATTACTCCGTTGTTTCGCTTCTGAATTGCTCCACTGCTTAATTGATACACTGATCCGCTTTTGCATTGCTCGACTGGTTAATTGCTCCGTTGCTTCGCTTTTGCAATTGCTCGATTGCTCAACTGCCCCGCTTCTGCATTAATCAATTGCTTGCTCCGCTTCTGCATTGCTTCACTGCTTAATTTCTACACTACTCCGCGTCTACAATATCTCTGTTGCTACATTGCTCCGCTTCTGCAATGTTTCACTGCTCAATTACTTATTTGATCTGTTTTTTCTATCGCTACATTACTCCGTAGATCTTTTTCTCCGTTATCCGTCGTCCCACTGTTTTAATTACTCTAATGCTTAATTAATTCGTTGCTTCAATTTACAGAGGCTTTTTTGCTTCGAATACGAATTGCTTCTTTGTTCTGTTGCAATTTCCCGCTTTTCTCTTTGCTGCATTGCTCTATTGCTTCCTGCTCCGTTCCTCCATGTCTACGTTTCTCTCTAGCTTGGTTGCTTCATTTCTCCCAGAATCTGTCACTATTTGCTCCGTCGCTCGATTCTCTGCTACTCATGTGCTCTGTAACGTTTTGAACACTGAACATTCCCAATAAGCGCAATTTGCGATAACATTTGTTAAAACGATAATACAACTGAAAATAAGCATATCTGCTTATATTATTAGCTCACCTGAGCACAACGTGTGCTCATGATAAGCCTTTGGGATCATCTTTTGTCCGTCGTGCGTTGCGCGTCGTCCGTCGTCATTATTTTGCCTTGTTAACACTCTAGAGGCCACATTTTTGTCAGGTCTTCATGAAACTTGATCCAAAGATTTCTCTCAATCGTATCTTGGTAGCTGAGTTCAAAACTGGGTCATGTGAGGAAAAAAACTAGGTCGCTGGATCGAATTTAAGAAAAAGCTTGTTGACACTCTAGAAGTCACATTTAGTGTCCACTCCCATGAGACTTGGTCATAACCTTTATCTTAATAATAATATCGGTTCAGTTTGGTTCCAGTTTGTTGAAAAACAGAGCCGCCAGGAGGCGGGGCATTTTTCTTTAGAGGGTTATAGTAAAACCCTGGTAACACTCTAGAAGTCACATTTATGGTCCAATTGTCATGGCCGCCAGGGGCGGGGCAGTTTTCATTTTATGACCACAGTAAAATCTTGTAAACACTCTAGGAGTAGCATTTATAGTCCAATCGTCATGAAACTTAATCAGAATAATTGTTCAAATGATATCTCAGCTGAGTTCATAAATGGTAACGGTTCGAGGAAAAACATGGAAGCATTTACACTATGTTAAGACTCTTGTTGTTAGGAGGATGTTGAAGCAGAATGATGATGATGGAATGATGATGACCTTATTTTTGATTTGACCTTTTATGCACTATCCTACATGTACTCTCTATAAAACTCATTTATACCAGTGCTTGAAGTGTTGCAGTACAATATTGTTGATTGAAACCTTAAAAAGAAAGCCATGTGATGATTGTGTAACAGGCTTACTCTCTGGAGAGTTGCCCCAATTAACTGGGCTCTAACATCAAAGACCATTTTCTTAATGGCAGTTGGTAACCGTTGTTAAGATAGACTGCTTATAGAGTTTGGAGTCGGTCAGTAGTTTGCGTGGTTTTATCAAGGATTTGTGATTTTAACAGGTTTTATTGTTGTTTCAATTGGAAATAGTATTGCAAGATGAGTCTGAAAATTGTTCCGGTAGTTAAAACAATGTTCAAAATGAGTTAGAATTATTACATATGAAACTTGTTTGACCTTTCTTTCACTTATTCTCCTCTCTATGTAGTTGAATAAAATTGTCCAAAATGTGATCAATTGTCTAATAAAAAAAAACACACAATAAATCACATCTTTTAAGACGCACAACCAATTTTTTGTTTACTAGCTAACTTGTTTTGGCAGTTGTTTTTGCTCAAATAGTGCATTTTGGCTACAAGTTTGTTACGCATTTAAATTACAAATAGTTTGACAGTTGTTTTCTTTTATATTTGCACACATGTGTTACTATGAGAAAGATCAAGTGTAAGATGTTTGGTACCTTAAAATAGATCAATATTGAATTATTTGTAGATATTCTAATACTCATTTACTTCCTTATTACCGACATTGGTAAATGAAAACAATTCAACATATTGCAGTTAATTATGCAAAATCTATTTCATGAACACTCTCTAGAACAGGCTATTAAAATACAGTTGTTTTCGGTATATAAAGCTGTTCTTGCAAAATCAAGTTGTAACTTGTCATCCCGTATAACATCCAAAAAATGCTGGATGATTATCTAATGACCTCAAAGATGGACAGTAATTTATGGAAAATTTGCTTCCATTTTCTTTCGCTGATTATGCTCATTATTAAATAACTGTCCCCATATCACTTTTATCCAAAATAAACCTTTGTCGCAACGAGAAACACATGTCTATTTTACAAATAATAAATAAACACAAAAACTACGTATAACGCATATATTTATATATCTGCCAAACCAACAAACCCCATTTTTTCACAAAACAACGTTATCAATCCTTGTTGTACGTTACTACTTCTCAGGTAAGAGACCTCAGGGCAAGCATGACCCTCTTGTTTTAATAAAAACACATAAACTGTACTGTACTGTCATTGAATAACGTCAGGATATAAAATTATACTTTTTCAGCTATGGACTATGCCCTCAATACTTCGCACTTATCAAATAAATTATGAAATAATTTGAATATGAATACGTACAAAATGAATTGGGTGTCATAACTCGTTTAAATGACATACTTAGAAATGCATCTCCGTATCTGGAGGGTAGTGCGTTTAAGCAAAGTCCGCACATATTAAGTTATAATTTGGAGACACTTTAATTCTAAAAATTATAGTAAAATAACGGTTTCGATTAGTGTATAATTAACATTGTCTCCTAAATAACAAAATACACACCACGGTACAGCGAGATGAGTGACTGCAATAACATGACTGAGTGGGAAAAGTGACCTTTAAGTAATTAACAAATTTGTGGTCAGACACTCACCAAGATAAAAAAAATAATTTACATTTGCTGAATGGTTTTGGTAAGGATTAGCCTTAACCCATACCTTAACACTTACCCGACCCCTAACCCTAGCCCTAACCTAAGCATAATCCAGGGTTATCTCCCCTATACCATGCCTCGCTCGTTGTAATTGTCCTCTTCCCGTTTTGTATACATCAAACATTTTACTGATTAAATTGGTTAAGCTTAAGTCCTAATATGTACGCATGGATGAACACGGAAGTCCAGAATCGTCACGGATAGATCCGCGTAACTCCGAGACAATTCGCGGACGTTTTGGAATTTCATGGTATCCGCACGGAGAAACACGTCATTAACAGGGAACAACACGGCCGATATATGGATAGCGCCGTATAACACGGACCAACACGTAACCTACACGGACCATCCTGGACCTGCACGACAACGACACGGATATACACGGCAGCGTTACGGACCAAACACGATTTGCCCCAGATCGACAAAAGTTTGTATTACAGCAGGTTGATTCTCGATGATTCCATTCATTTGGTTGTCCGGTTAGCGCAGTGGTTGCGCTTCTTACCTGGGCGACCACGGTTAAACATCCGTTCCAGGTATCATGTGAGTTTGGCTGAAGGTCCCCATGCCGGACACGTGGGATTTCCCCTGGATACTCCGTCTTCACCAAACAGCACAAGACCATACTAATATTGAAATATTTTAGTAAAATATACCTAAAATATGCTGGTATGATTCAAAATTCGTCCTAAACTTCGTTAGTGAAGTAAAATTATAAGGTAGGAGTGCTTGGACACACTCCCGGTCCTTACATAACACAGCCTAGGCGCGGAAAGACCTCATAAACCCCGAAATGCACTAACACAAGCACACGGTGATTCCACCATTCTGCAATCGGATCTCAAGGGTGTAGCCTAGTATAAAGTGTACAAAGCTAAAACGTCAAAATGCCAGCTAAGAGGAAGGTATTGTAAACTCGGGCCTTCCAATTACCAAACTATCGTTATGGGCACCACCCACTACCGATGACACTACAGCAGAAACAAGAAGAATCAAGCTAGAGGTCCAGATATAGATCGCCATCAGCTTAACATGTAGACCTACGTGCATCAGCATCACCCACAGAAACTGTCGCTAAAATTAAAAAGATGACGTCCCTCGTCCTTTCAGAGTTAAGGCTCGGCAACAAAAGACATGGCTGAACTTCTTAATGCAGAACTGTGGGTTCTTGTTGTCTCACATAGCGAGAGGAAAGGGCAGATCAGCGTGAAATATGAGTATAAATTTATATTACTCAAGTTATATCTGAATAATACCATAATTTCCAAATATCGCAGTTGCCAAATCTATAGGAATGGAAGAAAGTATTTGAAAGAAGGATAAGATAAAAAAATTAAGTGCAATATAGCTTCGAATCGTCCTGACGCTTTAACTTAATCTTGCTTTGCTCTTGACATCAGTCCATACTTTTCATGTCAACCTTGTCCTGAATGCCCACAATGGTATGTTTCCCTTGTTAAGTACGCAGTGAGGTATTTTTTTGTCACGCATCACAAAGAAACTCGTTACAATTCTTGCGAAACTTCTTAGCAGTTTTTGGATTTGTTGCGTTTCATAGAAGGCTCGGATTATTGTGGAACTGATAATTTTCCAATAAACTCCTCTGCATAGTCCCGTTAGGAATTCTTCTTATCTGTCCGTTTTGTAGTTTGTCTTAATTCCGTTCCATGTGCACACATATATTGAAAGGCCCAACACCCGAGTGTATGAATTATATGAATGAATATGTTTAGCGGTTATCTTCGTTTGATATTAGCTTTTAATTTTTTAACAATTCGTTACATAAATTTAAATAATAGTAACTGACTTTATATCATGGCCTAAAAATATAGCATCACTTTTCAAACTTAAAATGTCTTGTAAATAACTATCAACAAAGTCAATAAAAACAACGCATTTATTGTTGACAAAAGCGCAAGTTGTCAATGTATACAAATTTAGTGTTGGTACAATATCGACTTCTTAATCTCACAATTTAGACATTTCCTTAGATTTAAAGAGGTTGAACAGCAATATTATCTCAAATTAAATATATGTACTGCATGAAAAGAGTAAACGAAAAAGCAAAATGGTTGTATTTCTTAACAAGACATTCAAACGTAGCGAACGCAGTTCGGTATGTTTTGAGAGTAAGCAACGTGCATTCTTTTGTAAAAGCGATACGCATTATGCAAACGTTCGTGATGTTATGTAAAAAGGCCTTAAATAGTTTTAAAATTAATGAATTTTGATAAAGAGATTAGGTTGACAGCGTCGTGTACAATCCGTTTTATACTTCAAGTCGTACGCTGCTGGTCGGCTTGTCTTTCGTACCTCATGGCTAAGCGTTAAGCGTATATTTGTAATGTCTGTATAAATTGGACAAAAACTTATACAGATCGCAAAAACAAAAAAACTGCAATGCTTGGTACAAACGTCAACGCTTTTTGTAGTATCGTACGCTTCTAAACATCGAAACATAACGGCAGACAACTTGTCCTGCACTTGAGCGAATACAGTTACGTGTTGTATGCCTTGCATCTCATAACGGCAGACAACTTGTCCTGCACTTAAGCGAATACAGTTACGTGTTGTATGCCTTGCATCTCATAACGGCAGACAACTTGTCCTGCACTTAAGCGAATACAGTTACGTGTTGTATGCCTTGCATCTCATAACGGCAGACAACTTGTCCTGCACTTAAGCGAATACAGTTACGTGTTGTATGCCTTGCATCTCATAACGGCAGACAACTTGTCCTGCACTTGAGCGAATACAGTTACGTGTTGTATGCCTTGCATCTCATAACGGCAGACAACTTGTCCTGCACTTGAGCGAATACAGTTACGTGTTGTATGCCTTGCATCTCATAACGGCAGACAACTTGTCCTGCACTTGAGCGAATACAGTTACGTGTTGTATGCCTTGCATCTCATAACGGCAGACAACTTGTCCTGCACTTGAGCGAATACAGTTACGTGTTGTATGCCTTGCATCTCATAACGGCAGACAACTTGTCCTGCACTTGAGCGAATACAGTTACGTGTTGTATGCCTTGCATCTCATAACGGCAGACAACTTGTCCTGCACTTAAGCGAATACAGTTACGTGTTGTATGCCTTGCATCTCATAACGGCAGACAACTTGTCCTGCACTTGAGCGAATACAGTTACGTGTTGTATGCCTTGCATCTCATAACGGCAGACAACTTGTCCTGCACTTGAGCGAATACAGTTACGTGTTGTATGCCTTGCATCTCATAACGGCAGACAACTTGTCCTGCACTTGAGCGAATACAGTTACGTGTTGTATGCCTTGCATCTCATAACGGCAGACAACTTGTCCTGCACTTGAGCGAATACAGTTACGTGTTGTATGCCTTGCATCTCACCTCGCTTTGGATTAAGCACCAATCGAATATGTAAAACAAGCAATACTAGCATCTTCATTCTGCTTCTTCAACGTTCTATTATAATAATAATAATAATAATAATAATAATAATAATAATAATAATTGTAGTAGTTGTAGTATTGGTAGTGGCAGTTGTAGTAGTAGTAGAAGCAATAGTTATAGTAGATGTAAATTTAGTAGTAATAGTTTTTGTTGAAAGTGTAGTAGCAGTTAAAGTAGCAGAATTAGTCGTGGAAGCAGTAGCAGTAGTAGCATCAGTTGTATTGTTGAATCCAATGTAATGTTGGTAAATTTTCTATTTGAAGAAACTTCAAAACTCCATAATAAGAAGACAAGTGTAAAAAACAAATAATGGTAAATTGGTAAGAACGATGATGTTGATGACGATGATGACGATGACGATGATGATGATGATGATGATGATGATGATGATGATGATGATGATGATGATAATGATGATGTTGATGATGATGATGATGATGATGATGATGATGATGATGATGATGATGATGATGATGATGATGATGATGATGATGATGATGATGATGATGATGATGATGATGATGATGATGATGATGATGATGATGATGGCGATGACGATGATGACAATGATGATAATGATGATGATGATGATGATGATGATGATGATGATGATGATGATGATGATGATGATGATGATGATGATGATGATGATGATGATGATGATGATGATGATCATGATCATGATCATCATGATCATGATCATGATAATACGACGAAGAAACTGATAAATGTTTATATTTAAAATAATATCATCACCAAGCAACGATGTATCTTCGTGTTAAAATACATCAACCACGATTGCATATATATATGATCATTCATATTATCATGTGTCAATTCCAATCTCCAGAAGCTTCAAAAATGCTGGATAATCATGCAATGCCTCTCCGCCATCGCCAGTGCTCTCTAAACCGTCGCAACGCAAACACACAATGTCTGTTGACAATTATGGAGATAAGAGGCGACCAACATCGACCTCTTTGGCTTTATGGCCGCTGGTCGAGGGGACTAAGTTATTGATCTGTTTCAAGTAGACATTTTTGTTGGTAAATACATCTAATAGTTAACCAGCAAGGCTTGGCGGTGGTGCAGTGATTTCTTGCCTGAGACAGAAATCCAATAGCGCGTTACGGCGCTTAGACGGGATTTGTGACGCGGATGCAGGCGGGCAAATCATTTGTCCGATAATAAATTGCATGGACTAATCACGTTCTTCCTGTAATTATGAAAACCTCAACGTAAAGTATGCGGCGCATATGGCATTGTTTTAAACGCAGTTTACTTTTCCTGTTTTTTTTATAGTATACCGTAAGTCAAATGTGTAGATGAACAGTTACTTGGCAGTTCTCTTTGTATAACAATAGTTAAACGGTGAACCGAATTTGTATATGTATATATCTACCATTTATCCTAAAAAAACTGATTGATTTGGCCTATTTTACTAATAAATTTGTGATTTCAATATTCAATGTGATTTATATATATTTGTAAATCTTAAATAATGTTTATTTTCAAAATGCATTAACTCCTAGAGTTTGATATGTAAAACCGCATTGTCGCCCGCTACCTTACTGTTGCTATAAAATTTTATTAAAGTAAGGTTTTTAAAATAATTCACCATACTACTTGTGTGAATAGTCTATTTAAGAGATATTCTGTCATTGAGAAGGCTCTCGTTTCGGTATTAAACTATTAATTATGCATTCTTGAAGTGCGAAATCGATTTTGTAAAAATCGAAAAATCATTTGCACGCTTCCCTTTTCGCAACAGTATTTCTTCGGGTTGATAAAATGAACGATCATTATCCATGAATGCGTAAATGATATACATTGCTTCCACTATCTAATACTGATGTGCATATCATGTTTCTACAAGAAAACAAACGATTACTGTTTGCTCAAAGCCGGTCATGTAATATTTCCTTTAGTATACAGTGATATATTGTGTATTAAGAACTTCGCCCAAGGTGAATAAATGATACATGATATTTCGAATCAGATTTTGCCAAGAAATATATACAATACGACAGAGTCTAAAGATACATTTTACACGTTTATATTTACTCTGCACACATAATTAACGAATTCAACTAAACATGTATAAATATGGCGGAAATACCTTACTGGAGATTCTATATAATAACAATATATTGCTTCTTCAAAATAATAAAGTCGTTGCCTTTATTTTTATTTTGGGAAAACATCGATATATATTGTTGGCCCACATGGCAATATAACATTAGTTTAATGTTTTAACAGGTTCGCTGCGTTCGGTGCTATTTACTACCTATGAATTTTCTCACTTATTCTGTATAACTGTCTTGAGTTGATGAAACGTTAGAATATTAACACTGTAACGATTGACGAATGGAACCCATTTCACAACAACTACCACAATTATCTCTCTTCCACCACTGCATAACTATTGGAACATGAATTGACGAAGACAATAATTATTAATTTTAATGGCGGTCATTAATTTACCGTTGTTTAAAACATTTAAACGTCAAAGAATAGCAAAGAACAATATCAACAAGCGTCGGATCCCTTGATGCGATTCCCATTTATATTTAGCAATTGTAGCATAATTTCAGAGAAATATGTCAGTCGTTTAACTAGCCCGCAACTTTTCAATCCACAAAATTTAAAAAGTTACAAAACATACCAACTTAACTAACACATACAAAATGATATAATGTTTATAAAAAACATATTAAGGATATTTGTATGCTTCAAATGTTAAACCGTGAATTATTTTTCTCAGTAAAGAGAGAAGCATGTAACTAATATTACTATACTCAGGAAATTAATTCACGGCATTACACTGAAAGCAAAGAAGTTTTCTTTTTACTTAATGATGTGTATTTTTCTAATTCATGTGTACTGTTTGATTGGGTAATGTAATCATCATTCCGGCGCTATGTTTGATTTAAATTAAAACTCTGAACCATGTATGTAAAATGTACTTTATTGGCGCTGCCACTGGTATACCATTAGTAGAACGCATAAGACCGTTTTGGTTTGAGTCGTTTTGACCCAACAAGGCATAACGTAACCTATGATTATATTTACACGAAATTCAAACACGGATATGTTTTCTTTAACAATTTGAAAACATAGATTCCTAACAATGCAAAACTGTCAACGATTTTTGGTGGCAGAGTGTGATCCGAAAGGGAGTTCTCAAAGGTATAACATGATGTCTTCTATTTGGGTTGTGCTCTGTGAAAATGGGGTTTAATGCATGTACGAATAGCGTCGTCCCAGATAAGCCTGCGCACTTCGCACAGGCTTATCAGGGATGACACTTTCCGATGTAATTGCGTTTTTCATTTCATTGAAGACTCTACTTCACTAAAATACGAGTTTAGGCGGAAAGTGTAGTCCCTGATTAGCCTGCGCGGACTGCACAGGCTAATCTTGGATGACACTTTACACAAATGCACTAAAACCCCGTTTAACTGGTCACGGCCCATTCATATTTCGAAATGTAATTGATTTTGAAATGTGGCATTGAAAACACAGCTGCAGTTTCGTAAACGCCGAGAAAATAATCATATTAAAACTACAAAGAATTGTTTCTACCTCGATGACCAGCTTCAGTGTATGCCCACATCGTCTGGTAATAACCTTGGTCAACGGCGATTGAAGTAAACCGAAAGCAATAATAATGAACAGGTAAGGCGTTGTTTGATATCGATATTTTCAAATTCGATGTAAAGTGTTGACAAGTATTTGTGTATCTTAAATGTATTTTTAAAGTTTACTGATATTTATCTTAATTTTTTTTTAAATGATTTACTATCATGAGCCGTGATATGTCATGCCTCATAACTTTATCTCAAATAAATTTGAAATTTAAAAAAAGTAGTCCTTTATTAGGTCAGTGAGTAATATTGGAAAGCATTTCCCGCATATATAGAGAGAATTAGGTAACATTAATAAAATTGTAATACCTCAAGAGACTTTGTTTATGCTTAAAGAGCTTTATTTGCTGAGTCCATCCGTTAAAATCAAATGAAACAAAAAACGTGTTAAACAAATGTAATTGGATATTGATAATTTCGTATAGCTCCACATCGCAACTTCATTTTATGTAATTTGATATGTTTTAAGGCTGTTAGTGACGAGTCTCCGGTGCGCCCCCATGGGACGGTGTTTATGCGTTTTAAGTACGAGAGAAATAGACGGGGATTAATTTATAAAAGAGAAATCAGGCTGAGCAGATTTACAAACAAAAGCCACATCAACCGCTAAGTAACTACTAAGCGCTTGAGTAAACAAATTAATAACAAAATTGTTGTATTGCAAAATGCAGGTCATTGTAGGAAAAAACCCATATAACGAGACAATATAAAGGGAAATTCATAACACGAAAACAATTGAAAAACTACAACTATTTAAAGTGCATGATGCACTTCCGAGATAAACGCAACATAATTTAGAACTTTGTCACAAGTGGTTACAAATATAACATAGAAATTTATAAAGTGAGCGTATAATAAATTATTATTATTATATTATACCGGATTTATATAACGCCCTTTTCCTGCAAGAGTGTACGTTTAAAGGCGCTTACATCATCTGCAAACGTCATAAAAATATATTCAGAGAGTATATGTAAGTAATTGGCGCAATATGCATGTAAGTGATATTCAAATATCGTCGGATAACGTCGATGTTGTGCTAAAATGATGAAGTAAATTCTTAAGTAGCATGCGTAGTTAGGCCTAATGCAAACCTGAAGTCATATTTTTGTACTTTGACAATGAAAAGCGCCCTTAAACCCCGATATAAACATAAGACGTAAAGATGCTTAAAAACGATTATTAAGATTGGAATTAGCTAACTGATAAAACAGCGCTAAAGTGCTCTAACCCTCTCACACTGTATTTTGTCCAGACAAATTTAAGGTTACTCCTATTAATAAAAATACTAAGCTTGTAAAGTAATCCTCGACATAGGATCTTACATACATAAGCAGAACAGAGCATACATGTGCACTAGGGAATGGTTAACATACGAGCACTAGCGGACATTTTAGCACCGTGCGTTGTAGTCGCATTATCAGCTCAACAACGAAACCATTTGATACTCGATTCACAAGTTCCACACGATAACAATATGTTCACGTTCCTTCCAATGCCCAAGGAAAAAACGTAGTAAAATGATTTAATTTCGAGTTCATGCTAAAATGCCACAGGTTAATATCGTCATTTTACACGTAAATGAGTTTCTACAATACGATGTTTCGCGTATTTTAAACGCATTCTTGTAAAGGAGACATATTGTTTTCATCAGTTATTGCCTTTAAAAGTATGTCAGCCTGTAATTTTTATACAATGAGAACGAATATGATGATTATGATGATATTATGACGATGACGATGATGATGATGATGATGATGATGGTGGTGATGATGATGATGATGATGATGATGATGATGATGATGATGATGATGATGATGATGATGATGATGATGATGATGATGAGGAGGAGGAGGAGGAGGAGGAGGAGGAGGATGATGATGATGATGATGATGATGATGATGATGATGATGATGATGATGATGATGATGATGATGATGATGATGATTTTGTGTTTGACCTATAATATAGTGTTCTCGAAAAGTGCAGTCGATTTTACTATCACAATATAAAATAGAACACTAAATTCAACAAAAGTTTTCAATATTAAACAAGCATGAAATGACTGTGTAAATTAAAAGATAATTTAACAAATCAGAAAGCAATATTAGACGAATTCAGATTCTAACCATTCTAACATATTTCTTAGAACTGAAGTAAATGCGATTCTTGGAGACTTCGGTGGGTAAACGAGAAAAATATGCGCATTTACACCCTATATCTGTCTTTGAAAATCAGGCACGAAATCTTTCGGTTGCCGCTGAATAATGATTTTCAAGGGAAAGTGAGCGAGCTATCGTGTCGAATATTGACGGATTCGCACAAGGGCTTGCATGAAAGACTGATTCCGTCTTGAAACCTCTTATTGATCCCTTGTTCAAGTTGTTGTATATCATTGAAGTTAAACCACGAGTCCTTAAGAACAGTTGATTACTAATTGCCAGCTTTGACACGGCTCTGCGCTGTCATTGTGTGTTCTTCATTCGTTATCAGAAGTGGGCAAGGCAAGGAATCCTGCAAGCTAAATGCGTGTTAATAATTAGTTGTAAACATGAGAGTTTTGTTAAATACGCGAGTTGTTTTTTCTTCCTTTGAAAGCGGGTATGAAATATTAGTATATCAATCAATAATTTCAAACCGACGCCCGTGAGAAGAATAAATTACAATTTTTCTCAAATGTCTTCTCTGAAACGTCTTCTTTTAAATTAGATCTGTTTTGGTATTCAATTGGTCGCATCGTTAGCGTTGCGGTAATTACAGTATCATATGCGTAATTACACAGCGCCGTAAACTTCTGATACCAACCAACAATTCTGCCTGAAGCTATAATGATATATGCGAGAGAGACCTGTATCGCAAGCAGTTCAAAGGGTATTGGCCAACAACGCTAAATGTTCACATATTTCTCATAAAATCAGATTTTCTTTGATAAGTAATGAATGTAGAGCAAACAGAACAGATAATCTAGCACTTGTTACGTGTTGCGCATGCGCGTGCCATTTGGAAGCGAAGTAACCAAAGATGGCGGCATATTGTGACGGAGTTAACGGTGTTCGATATAATTATTACTTTTATATTATTGAATGAATCGGAAAAAATGATTGGTATAAATAAGAAAATTTTAAGTATAAAAATAGAGAAAAGGAACATATAGTGTGTTGATCAGATGTTTAAATATAAACCCAACTTGCGTCATTAAAGCGCACAGTAAATGCCGGTATTTTGGAAAAGTGCTCATTTGCAATTGGATGTGAAAATTAAAAATATTTTACATTTATTGTTAACAAGAGCACAACAAAACGAATAAATTGTTTCAAAGCACATTTTTTTACGGAATTTTAATGAAGCACAATAACTGAAAGGCAACTGAGGAAGTAATCTCTCTGAAAACGCGGGATGAATAACGCGAGTTTCTAATGATTTTTTTGTGCGAAGCATTTATACGATTTCTAGAGCCAGATGCATTAACGTTTAGCTGGAAACATCATCCATAGAGATAGTGAAAGATGTTCAATACTGTTTTACCAACCCAAGCTGTTAATGTCGCTCTCCTTGAAACAACTGTCACAAATCGGAATTTTTACAAACCCAGTTTGCGTTCATTCTCTCTGAAACTGAACTCGTCGAAAACGTGTTGCAGGAAATAGTGTACAGATGCATGGGAAATATACCTGTTGAATATGGGATTATATATTTCAACGGTAGCTCACAGTTAGTATCACGGATTGCGCTAATTAAACTGGTGGAAATTAATGAGGGGGCCTATAGCAGTGTTGGCGTATTTACATGATTCGCAATCAATTCGCGGTCACAACTGTACGAGGATACGACTAGACGATTTTGTTTGTCATAAATCAGAGTGCGTTTTCTCATTGAGATGTTCTAGTTTGATTGCACGTCTAATGCAAATGGAACAAATGCGACTTGTATTCAGTGGTTCGTCTTTCAATCGTGCCGGAATAATGGAATAACGCCATCGTATGTGTGAACAGTGAATTTGGATATATTTTGTCTACGCAATAAATTTGTTTCGCTGTAAGATAGCTTTCTGTAACGGATTATTTTGTGGATGTTATTAATACTAAAATATGTTAAAACCAAATAATAAATATAAGTGTGGATGTTTAATTTAATTTTTGGATTTATTAAAAAAACGGTGGTAAGATTTTTTTGTTTTTGCCTGTCGAGGCGAGTTTTTACCGTCAAAAGTATTTCAAATGTTTAATTAAAAAGTTGTCCCATATGTGTACAGTTCATTGCGCATATGTTTTGAAAAGCTGCATTGATAAGCTGCATTTGAACATTGTTTTTTCAACGTAGATGATGACACACTGACAAAAGTCAATCGTAACATACACTGCGACAACCCGCAGGAACTACTGCAATAAAAGCAGTTTCTACATCTATGGACATAGAACATACTTTACCCATCGACGGAGAAAGCTAAATGGTAAACAACACACGCCGAAATACCGCACACTTTTAAAAACAATTCCAGAGGAAAGCTACTCTAAATCGCAAAGGGTAAACCCTTTCAGCGTTAACAGCATATAAACCAGCGATAGTCCCAAGTATCAGTCGGATAATCGAACGTGGCATATGTGTATAGCGAAACGCAGACACGCGGTATCTACCAGGTAACTTCTAGAGAAAGAACCGAACCTTTGAAGATAAGCCATCCCGGTGTGTTTATAATGCAAGCATATTGGTGGAATCTCTCGATTTTCAGCGTGCGGTATTTAGATGAGATCTGGTGTAGTCGACCTTGAGGTGGTTTCATACCAAAGTTGCGGGAGTAAGGGGCATGTTTATTGTGGTGTTTTCTGGTGTTTACTGTCGGATTTAAGTGGATACTTCAGTCAATTCCTCGTTCACTGCGATTCAATTGGAATAAGAGGATAAGTTATATAACAGCAACAATCAGTTTCAACACAAGAAAATACAAGTGTTAGCTGTGATATCTTGTTAAAATTATAAATTCGCCTGAAAATAAATTCAGTATGTAAATCATACCGAGGGACGTTAGTTTGAGATGCGTTTACCTCACACGCGGATAATACTATAAACAACCTCTTTCAGAAGGCAAAAGAACACTATACACACTGAAACTGTACCGCACTGTTTTATTTAAGTTTTATAGTATGACACTGTGCATAAATACCAGGAATGTGCGATTAACGACTGTGAAACCGCTACGTATTGTCCACCTTCTACAACCATTTATCAGAGAATGATCACGTGATCATAAAACCTCTTAATCAACGTGCTCTTGCTAGTTAGGTCTTAATGATAACTTTGATATTGATCTTATAGTTGGAAATGATAAGTCGATATACATAGTCAAATCCCAGCGAAGCCTCTGCAACAAGCTAACACATACAGGTGGTATGCGGATCGATTTAAAAAGTCCTCTTAATGCGATCATCGACCAAGTCTCGCGGCCACTTTGGAAACTATGGTCAATATAGGGCGACATGGGGATATCAAATCAGCTGATAAGCCATGTCTAAGACTAGCCCACCCAGAACGGATATTGCGCAATTCACGTGCTGTAAACGCGAACGGACGTGGCCATGAACACGTGACGCAACTTATTACCTCAGATGAAGAAACTTGCAATAAGAGAACAGTGGCGAAGTGTTCTATCACGGCAGTGGATATCCCCTATAACCAAACCGCCGATACCCTTGCGCGCTGTAAATATTCATCGGAATCATATACTCAGTGTCATTGTAAAGGATCAGTATTCGAGACCCCTTCGCACGATACCTACGAAGCTTATCTGGAAATCCCCCAAAGAGACCACCGCACGTCGGCCTTGCGGACGCTGCCTCCGTCTCTCTGGCAGCCGAAAGCGATCAATTCTCATTCCAAAATCTGTATCTCCTCGAATCGCACTTTTACCATTACCCTCTTTTATGTGCTTATCTCTCTTCTACTCATGTGTAAGAGCAGTGTCTGCCTTCTGTGCTCGAACGAGGACCGTCTTAATCAAACGTCCCTTAGTTTCGGGCTCTCCGAGCGTCCCAGCTACCTTGGCTTTATCGATCGAAACAAATTCCCTAAAATCTACTCCCAGTGTAAACCGTTGACTTCTAACTTCGTAAACGATGTATGTGATATTAAGCTAAAATCGACTATATCCTCTAGAAGTATGGAGTTGAGAAAATTACACACAAATTTCTGTGGTTACCCTTTAGTTAATGTGCTTTCAAGTGAGGAAATACGGCGCGTCACCCATTGTTCCAAGGGTGATTGTTTAAGTGTTTTACAAGCTGTTCAATACATGGATTCGGAATTAAGTGATATGTTCTGTCAATTCACGGATGTTGTAAATATGATCGACTGCAAGGAGGTGTTTGCTACCCTAGGAAACTGCGACAAATGCAAGGTAAGGCGGCAGTTTTATCGTAGGTTTTATTTTACGAAATAATTTTTTTTTTTTTTGGAATGTATGTAATTGCAGATTATATTGGCATTTCCAATGTGTAAAATTACGACGCACGCTAGTGATTATTGTTTCTGTTACTATGACAACACGATAATACACTGACCTTCAAGGTATCTACTTGCACACCTGTGGAGGTTGTTGTGTAACCTTTTGTTAAAATTGGTGCTGTATAATAAAAGCTGATACCGATGCATTCATTATTTGATAGATATTTAGTGCAATGCGTTATTTGATACAATTTAAGCACCACATTGATCAACATCTATTTTACATGTTCTTGCTTTCAAGTAAAACACTTATATATTATAATTATGAATTCTTCAAACATGCTCGATTTTGTACACTTTTTTTATATATACACCCTCAAAGTGCACACACGAATGTATTAAACGTTATCAATCGAATCGTTTGCACAAATACACAATCGAATTGTTCGCACCTATTGTGTATACACACTGGACTTGTATGTATCTATTGATGATGGTATACACCCTCGAAGTTTGCGCAGATGTGTACATGTAACATGCATCTTGAAAAATGTATACATGCATGTACAACGCATATGACATGGAATTGTATACACGTATGTATTACCCATTAACATGCTCATTCGAATTAGATTAGGTATAATACGTAGTATTTACATACACAATTTACTCCTATACCTGTATGCATACGCAATGGAGTTGTAAACACATATGTTTTATACATAAACATCAGAATTTTGCGCAGTTATAATACATAATCACTGGCATAACATACGCACATGATTTATATACACTCATAAGAATATTGCGCAGTTATAATACATACGCACTGGCATAATAAACACATATGTATGATACATACACATCAGAATTGTGCGTAGTTTTAATACATTATCACTGGCATAATATACACATATGCATTATACATATGCACATCAGAATTGTGCGCATTTTTAATACATAATCACTGGCATACTAAACACATATGTATTACACTTGTACACCCTAGTTTTGCGCTGGTAAAGTACATACACACTCGAATGGCATTTATCAAACATGCATTTACACACTTCTATGAGTATATACCATACAGTATATACTCGAACTGAAATCAGTAACAGTAGTCTGTATACTTCCGATATTTGTATTAACCTTTATCTGATATATCAATATTGTATATTAACAACTTAATGTAGTGTTGTTAATTTTTCTGGAATTACGTATTAAATGAACAATAATAAAATAACATAAATGAAAAATAATAAAATAACATTGTCAATGTAACCATGCTTCTTGTCGTGGTTAAAATGATAATGTTTTGCAATCGTTTTACTGCTAATCAGTTTGTGCGATCTGCGACGTTGACGTTTGCATTCTTTAGTCAAATAATGTGTTGAACAAAACATATCATCAGATCGTTTACAAGGACCCGTTTGCAAAGGTTCGTATGTTTTAACACGGTTATAAACAATCTATTAAACTCCACTTACTACATCCTGGCAGTCATTCGTGTGCTTATCCACTATTTTTATCAAAGGACACATAAGAGAAAAAAAATCGTTTTTCTTTAAAATTTGGGTCCGGTAGGGGTACCCATTCCCAATGGAAAAAATGATATATTTTTTCCAAAATGGGACCTAAAAAATTCCAATTGAAGGTTTCACAAATGGATTTTTTTACATAAGTTTTAACATATTATTCATCTTTAAAACTAGCTCTATAAGTTGAACATTAGAAAATATAATATTAAAATCATCATCAATGTTATGGTATTTGTAAGCATAAAATCAGCAACATTAACTTCCCAATTTTAGTCTAAATTACGTGATATTTCCAAATCCAAGTAAAAAAAGTCAAAAACCTTTTATTTCAACTCAATTCATGTTTGACATGAATACATGAGCAAAAAAGTACATACATGTACATGTATAAAGACGAGGCGTGCAATATTATATAAAACTGATGGATTACATTACATATGGTAAGGTTCTTATTACATATTCTTACTTGATTATAAAATTATATATCAACAATTTAGAAAACATATTTCAGGTAGCATCAACACATATAGAACGGATAAGCATTTTCAACATGAGCAGTAAAGTACATAGATGTATAAACGAGGGGGTTAATAATGCAATAAAAAGATAAATTACATTACATATGATATAGTTTCCTATTAAATATTCTTTCTTCATTTTATTATATATATAAAATATTATAGAACGGAACATCATTTGCAATTCGACTAGTTTTAACACGGATGACGCTAAGATACACAGGGACCCGATCCCATGCCCAACATAGTGTAAAAAACAGCATTTGGACTCAGCATCAAAAGTTTACCTCTCTTGTTATTATCTTCCGTTAAATGTGGAGTTAAAATATATCATGAACATGAAATCCTCGGTGAAAGCTTGTGTGTTCCAAAAATGGTGATTTCAAGATATTTACAAACTTTTTCCGAGCCGCAAAGCTGAATGTAGTGAATGCAACAGTTACAAAGCGGTGTTTCAATATGAATGATACGGAATGTTTCTTAATGACTAATATCCTATCTTGATGTTTCTCGAGAGGCCGATCTCTTGTGTTTTGTCAACTGACTTCAAATGATCACATGCGCATAGTTTCTTCTTGTAAAACCATCTCACGCAAATGTCAACGTGTTTAAAGTGTGAGGATACAGCAAAATTTAGAGTACCGTGTTATAAACAACACAATGAACCGATAATACATACGAGCCGCGCTCTGTGAAAAGGGGGTTTAATGCATGTTCGTAAAGTGTCAATCCAGAGTAGCCTGTGCAGTCCGCACAGACTAATTAGGGACGACACATTCCGTCGAAAATGATTTTTGCTAAGAAGAGAGATTCTTGAAACGAAAAATATCTTAAAAGCGGAAAGTGTCATCCCTGATTAGCCTGTGCGGGCTGCACAGCCTAATCTGGGTCGACACTTTACGCTGATGCATTAAACCCCTTTATCGCATAGCATGTTGAACATGTGGGTGGTAAAAGGTTCATTTAGCAGTAAAAGTTTGAATACAATAAAAGCTTCTATGTTATAATGAATTTGATTTAATATCTAAATTAGCATGCGATATACTTAAATGTTAGGGGAAAAAATAGTCAAGATGACAAATATATTTCCCTGAAAATAAATTTGAACTGCAAATGGAAAGGTTGAAACATTTTTGTTGTTTCATGTCCCATATTAACATGTGCAGTCCGCATGGGTTAATCTGGGACGAAAGTATACATTTAAACTGCATTTTCGCTTAAACGAGACATCCTTTGAATGATAAATACCATTAAAGCGGACAGCGTCGTCCTTGATTAACATGTGGGGACGACATGGACTAATCTTCAAGGACACTTTACGCCCATGCATTAAGCACAGATTTTTGTCAGAACGAGGCTTATATGTTCTATTGCGGTGAGATAGTTTTCAGATATAGGCTTGAGTAATGGTCGGCGTTTCATACAATAAGCAATTAACGAATGTTTTCGTAAATGCATGGTGAATTTGAAATTTGACAAAAAATATTGCAACTGTCTAGAATAATTGCAGCTATAATTTTAAGAGTAATTCTGATCTAAGAGTGTCTGAATGCTGTTCACTGATGGGCTTTATAATATGCACTTAATAGAAGGTCCCCAGGTGTTGTCGATAATAATTCCGCCTAGCGACCGGGGAGTGAGGGGTTCGAGTCCCACAGTGGAAGGGTTTTCCCCAAAACACACCATGTACTGGTCAGAACTTTTACTCCAGAAAATGGACTCGATGGTTGCTCAATTACCTTAAGGCTTTTAATGCAAACTAGCTTATAAAATATGTTTAATTAACAAATACAATTTAACGTACACTTTTCAGTGTATCATGAAACACAATAGCATTATATAGCTAATGCCAAATTAAACCATTTCTAATTTGTAAAATGCATAAAGTACCACATTTTTTGTTTGGAGAGTCTCATATTTTTTGTGAAACCAACTCGTATAAACGTATATTTTATACTTTCATCGATCTGTTTCCTTGGACGCCGCGTTTGTTAATCAATATTTGGTTTTGTCGGAGTGTAATAAATATGCAAATCAAGTAGATGTTTCGTTGACAGAGTTTCGCCCGTGTTAACCAAGAGCAAAACCGAACACCTCCTTTCTGTATAATGAGACGATGTAAATAGATTTCACAAAAAGTACGTTCTCTGTTGTTTTCTACTGAGATATGATACTCCCGTTGCGCTAAAGACGTGGCTACTTTGCTGAAATGTCGATGGATTCGCACCAGAGTTCGGATCTTTCTGCGAACAAATGTTTTATGTAAATGATATGTAAATGTTTGTTTTTGGTACATTCGTGAGAATTGATCGGCGGTCGTTTTCAATAAACATTCTAAGAACAACGCTGTTTTAAACCTTGAAATCGTTGTATCTTTATCCATAGAGGTTTCTCTCAGCTGATAAGTAAGTTGTTAACCCTTTGCATGCTGGGAAATTTGTCGTCTGCTAAAATGTTGTCTGCTGTATTTCTCAAATTAGCATTTTCTTCAATTATTTTCGAAGAATACTATCAGAATAGCAAACAGTTTGGATCCTGATGAGACGCCACGTTCTGTGGCGTCTTATCTGGATCCAAACTGTTTGCAAAGGCCTCTAGCACTGAAAGGGTTAACAACACTGATTGCATCTCCGTTTTGATCACCACCGACAGGGGTCATTGCAGTGCGACCACAGCGGGAGGGAGCGGAAGTAAACATGGATACAATACATGGGAGAACTTCTCCGAGAAGCGTCTTGTGGAGAAGTTTAACCCAAATATGCCAAGTGGATTCTCCCATCCTTCTTAATTGGATCAATTTAGTTCCAACATTTGGGATGTCTAGTATATTTATATCTATATTTAGAATATTTCTTACAGAAATTCCTATAAGCAAACAGTGCAGAGCCAAATCAGACGCCGCATTATGCGGCGTCTCATCTGGGTCTTCGCTGTTTGCCAACGCTGTTTTTCTAGAGGCTAGGCATAAATGGGTTTAGGCTTGCACAACTCCTGTTGGAACCCTCTAAATTTGACCACCCAGCCATATCCCATGTTTTATATCCCTTTGTACTAACACCCTGTATTGTCCATAGTGCAGTGAACTTTATCAGAAGTGATAAGTTCGCAGAATAGGCAAAAATATGCATACTCTGGTACCCATTCTTAACTATACAGCATTTCTTCGGTAACATAACCCTTTACCACATTGATACGCATTTTTACGTATTTGAAGTCTATTAGAAAGTTAAATTTAATTAAATACCTTTCTTTCTTAATTCCAGTTTTCAAGGCTCCATTTTCAATCCTTAGATACTGATGAGCAGCAAACAGCATAAAACCTGAACAGACTGCGAGATACTCGCAGGCTGTTCTGGTTTTATGCTGTTTGCACATAGCCATTTTCACTTTGCTTCTAAGTGTTCAAACTGTATGGTGACGTTACGTTGTGATCTATAGGGATAATTTATGAAGGGCCTTTTTGTTCATGTTCATGTATATGATTAAAGCTTCGCATTCTGAGGTCATTGATTTGTTTGTCACTGCTCTCTATATTGTATGTTTTGTTTAAATGAATCACACAAGCTTTTTTATGGTGGCAAAGAACGACCATATAGAATTCGTTCAAGAGTAGCGAATTTTAAATTCCTTGCATCAAAAACAGAAAGTCAGCATTATACTAAGTCTATTCCAATAAGCGAAATGACACCTACGACAAAGAAATATATACATATTCCTTTATTGTAAGTCATCAATCGAAATTGGGAAAATAATACAATGTTTGTTACGCTTTTTATCGATAATTAACAAAAGTAATACCGCAACACCGTTAAAACTACCATTCAACATTAAGAATCTTCGTAGTTTTGTGGTAAGTTGCTCGCTGTTGCTTTAAGAGGTCGCGGGGTCAAACCCACGGGCAAGCAAATGTTTTAATGTATATATTAAATTTTTCATTGATATCATAATTATTCAAAGGTTTTCTTAACTATTTAATGACATATTTCTATGGTATTAAAAGATGTGAACTCACTACATACCTAAAATACTGCATGCAGTCATCTAATCATCTAGGGAGAAGAAGGGCTTTAGAACCAGAACTCTTGATACCATAATTGCACCGTTATGGACTTTTGTTATTGTTTCCTACTTTACATTTGTCTGTGGGTTTACTTTGTTTGACTCTTAAAGGACGCGATTAAAACTCTTTCATTCTAAATCTAACTAACGAATTAGAACGAACGAACCCCACGTAGCTAAGTGGTATGTTGTGGTTTCATTGAGGCGTTTTCAGGCTATTTCTTGTGGTTTCACTCTTATCACAAAAGGAACAAAACAACAACAACAACAACAATAAACAACAATACAATTTTATGTAAATTAAATGTGGACTTCGGGCACAACTAGTATTAGTCATATCAATTAACGCGTTACGATCAACTTTGTCGGATAAATAGTTATTAATAATTATCATTTATATGTTACACGACCATACAAATAGTTACAATAATTGGAACATAAAGGATGTATTATATGTACAAAAAAGAAGTTCAAATATGAAATAAAAGTGGTGTCATGCATCTAGTAGTTATCTGCCCTTAGGCATTCAACAATTGAGTGGTTGACGTCAGACTAAAGGAGACAGCAGTAAACCAGCACCAGTCATCTGAGAGGAAATATTCTAGATAAGGTTTTTCCTTTTTGATGGAAACACGTTAGAGGAAGACCCCAAAGAGAGGCATGGCCATTTCTTAAACTATAATTTAAGTTATAATTATAGTTGTCCTACTTAAATACGTCACCACTTTATAACATTTAAAGACAATAAAAAGGAATCCTTTAACCAGCCAATTAAGTTTACTTTTGTCACACTGATTAAACAGGCATAAAAACACCAGTTGAAGTATAGATTTGAACAGAAAACTAACAAAATATATTCATTTTAAACGAAATAGTTTTCAATGAAAGAATATCCATTTCTTGGATGTCCTTTTTAATGCATTGAATTTTTCCATCGACTGCGCCTTCCATGAGAAGAATGACTGAAGATGAATTTCGTGTTTACATGGAGGGAAACATGAGGGCGAATTCCCGACGAAGATTTGACTTATTTTTTTATCCAGAGATATAGTTTCATAATCACACGTCTGTCGCAAAAAACTCCCTGTATTTTAAATGATCCAAACAGCGAGGAAAGTATTGTTGAGAAAAAATGTAAAGTAGAGCACTTTATACCGTTATAAAGAGAACAAGACACGTACAGAAACAACGTTCCTTTATTCTGATTTATTTACGTGATATTTACAATAAATGAGGGTTGCTAAAGTAATCGTGTTCTTCACGTTGTTTCCATTTCTGAATCGAATATGTTGTTTATATAACCGATTCGATTGCCTTTCTTCATACCATTGTTTGAAAATAACAAAGAAGATACACATATTATGTTTTTATGTCATAAAAATATGATATAGAATCATACACTGCAATATCGATATAAACACAATTAGTATGACATAGTATTATTCTGTTGTCTTTTCATAGTGTAAATGTTTCAGAAAGTTTGGTGCATGGCCCTCGTCATGCCCATAATGGATATGCGATATGTGACTCTCGGATCAAGAGCAACACTGTCCGCTTTGGGACAAGGTTTCGTAGAGTCATAAGCTGACAGGTTAGCTCATGACCAGACCGCACACATGCGCAGACTGGTATGGAGCTCCGTTGGCCGCTTATCGCATCAGACACACGTTCACATAAAACCTGATATCTTAGCATGTTCCAACACGAACGCCAGTTACTCCATTAGACTGCATATCCATGCTTAACCCATTTATGCCTAGTGGACTCTCCCATCCTTCTAAATTGGATCAAGTTATTTCAAACATAAGGGCTGTGAAGTATATTTATTTCTATATTTAGAATATTTCTTACAGAAATTCCTTTAAGCAAACAGCGCAGACCCTGATGAGACGCCGCATCATGCGGCGTCTCATCTGGGTCTACGCTGTTTTCCGAGGCCTTTTTTCTAGACGCTAGGGATAAATGGGTTAATACTATGAATCGAGTAATATAATTATGCATACGAACACAAATACCGCATATTTACGTTGTGATTTTCAGTAGCCCGACTCTTTACATTGACCGCCCAAAGGCGATTTTCCCAGCTTTGATCATATTATGTTAATAGTTGGTGTTCGGTTATAAAATAATGGATATATAGAGAATACGAGGTCGATGCCGAATAAAGCGAAGTTTATTTTGCGAGGCTTAGAAAATCTGAACCACGAGCCTTGGCGAGTGGTTCAGATTTTCGTGCCGTGCAAAATAAACTTCGCTTTTTTCGGCACCGACATAGTATTCGATTTATCCCATCAATTTTCTTAGTCGTAAATTATTTCTTTAGAAATAGAATAGGAAAATAGAACAAGAGCTACACGGAAAATACAAAAGTTATTTTAAGCAAACATTGTTTTATTATTTTAATCGTGCCGAGCCTATAACATTACAAAAAGATCAGTAACTAACCTGTTTATCATACCTCTATAACCCCGATTTTAAAGAAATAATGAAGAGAAAAAAACACAGTAAACAACTGCAGCTTTAGCGTGAAAGAACATGACTCGTGTCGTATACCGTGTTAATAATGACGTCACGAGTACGCGCACTTAATATTTGTAAATAATGTTTTTTTTTGCTTTTTTAGTTGCACTTTGTGTTTGAAATATATTACATCTTGGTATCAAATTGTTTGTTTTGTTGAATCTGATTCGATTTTACTAAAAATGATTACTTTATAGTCGATGCCGAGTAATATGACCATTCTCCGCCGCGCGTGACAGCTATATTTCAGCATTGTCGAAATAAAGGAAAATATATTCCACAGTGGTTTATTTCGACAATGCACGTCTGATAATGGGATAAAACAAGAATTTCTCTTCCGATATGGTTTCTCCATTTTATTATTTACTGTATTCGATATATATTTGATTGTAAACATATAAATACCATAAACTTCCTGATGCATGTATGGCCATACTTCTTTACATTAATGATTTCATACGAGTACAATGATTAAAAAATTATTGGTCGTAATGAAGTTTTTCAACGCCATTTTGTTGTTACAAACTTACTTGTTACTTAACGTATGCCTAATATACGAAATTCTTTATCGTATATATTTGCTGATCGATATCTTTGATAAGCTGCAATAACTCATAAATAAGTGGTCATCATAACCAAACATTGCGCGTTGATTTGTAACAAAGTCATCAACTCTTGCAACAAAGTCATCAACACTTGTAACAAACGTTGATTTGTAACAAAGTCATTAATTCTTGTAACAAACGTTGATTTGTAACAAAGTCATCAACTCTTGTAACAAACGTTGATTTGTAACAAAGTCATCAACTCTTGTAACAAACGTTGATTTGTAACAAAGTCATCAAATCTTGTAACAAACGTTGATTTGTAACAAAGTCATCAACTCTTGTAACAAACGTTGATTTGTTACAAAGTCATCAACTCTTGTAGCAAACTTTGATTTGTAACAAAGTCATCAACTCTTGTAACCAAGTCATATTTCGAGGTTACTTTCACCAACTTAATCGAGACGATAAGAATATACGTACTATTCACTTAAAGCAAGACTTTACGATTTTTATATGTGCTAAATTGTAATATATTGATAAAAAATATTTTACAATAACACAAAATAGGCAAGAAAATGTATAAATTGAAGACTAATTTCATAAAATGCAGCAAAGACAAATTAGCGCCCCGAGCCGATTGTGACGAAGATATTTCGTACATATTTTTCTACAATAACCGAAGCATTCGTCTTTTTATTAGGTTTGAAGTTAGTGTTCATGTGTCGTTTGAATAGATATCGTTGCAGGAAATTACAATGATCCGTAAAACTAAATTTAGATTCACCTCGTACATGCATGATATACATGCTGGCGAATTTGACTGTACAGACATTTTCGATTTCAGAATTAAATACAATGTATCTGGCTTATTTCGCATTTTTCGACACATGTTCTTCTTGACTTTTATTTTAATTTATATTGAAATATACGTATAATATCTTTTTACATATTTTATATAAATTCATAAATATTTGACAAAATCGTATACTCTCGCTTTAATAATTTATAGCAATGTCGGATAAAGACAACAACTTTTTATAGACGGGTTAAATATGTACTACAATTGTTTTGATTGTTAAGCATGAATTTAAGTAGATATAAGGTACAAATCATCATTCTGTCTGTAAAAGAATACAAATGGTAAACACCTGAAACATTCTTCTTCTTGTGCCTTCGCTATGCTTTTACAAACATTTGAAGTTAAATCAGAGTCCCGATATGCAGAAATGCGTTGGTGTATAATTCCGGGTAATTTTTCACGAAATCGGTAAGTTTTCTGTTGATTTTTGAGATGACAGCTTCCCTCATCGTGCTAAAAGCCGTCCGTATCGTGTCCGCATCCGCATTTAGAATGCTCACTTGAGCGTTTTTTTTTGCGGACGCCTTTTGCGCGTGCGGATATGCGGATGCGGATAAATGGAATAAACTGCATTTCAACTGGTTTTATTTTTTGCGGATGCGGATATGCGGATGCGGATGCTGATACGGACAGATGGAATAGTAGCCTAAAGTTTTGAAGGTTATCGGTTTGAAGGGTATATAGTATAAACGTGCTAATTATGTCTCCATTACCAGACAAAGACATGCTGTATTAGTAACATTAACTGCCTAGTTAGCGCTTTGACAATCTGGCACAGCTGTGGAATGTCTATATGTCTGTGTCCGTTATCATAATTGAGGCAATTGGAATAACAGGCAAATATACATTACTTATGTTATAGGTAAATTATGTTTAGAATGAGAACAGCAGAATCTAATGTTACTGATTTCTTTATTAAGGTAGCGCACCTCTAATGGGCACATATCCGAATATAATTTAATTAATTATTTTCCTAATCAGCATCATTTCACAGAACAACATGCAAATTTGTAGGTAGGCTTTCCATGCTTTTTAAAAAAATATACCGATTTTTTCAAAACCACCCTCACGCTCGGCTTTTGTCCAGTTTATTTTCACCCCTGGGGTATATAAAAGTTCCATAATTCATTTCCAAATTTCCAAATATGGGCATGCAGTTGGTGTGTACAGATGCAGTAAAGGTGTTTAAAGTTTAAACAAGATGAAATAAGTATTATGTAACAGACATTTATTTTTTACAAATTTTAATATATGGAATAGCGCCATGAAATTTAAGTGATTTCAGCCAAGTAAAAATTGGGTCGGTTAAAAACAAAGTGTCATAAAATTCAATATAGTATCATTTAAGTTATATTTTTAACTTAGTTTTTAGAGAAACACTATATACAGCAAAAATACCCAAAAAATAGACAGATTTACCGTTTACTTTTGAAAATAAAAATAAAAATGCAACATGCATCATTCGTATTTTCAGCAGTAAATTAATCAATTTAGCCATAACGTTGTTGTAATTTTGAAATTGAAGGATGTGCATACAATTTTCAACATACACACATGTATTTAACAATAAACATAGCTTATGTGCTATACTAAATCAATTTACGTTAGAAAACAAATAAAACGCGTCGCAAAAAGTAAGCGATGTCGGCAGGAATCGAACCTGCGCGGGAAGATCCAAAAATATTTATCGTCCATCGCCTTAACCACTCGGCCACGACAACTTGTCGTTAGTGCAACCTTAAATTAGATATCCATAAGTAAACAGGTAAAAAGGCTCGCTCGATCTTTGAAGAAATCACGAAATCGTATTTTTCAGATGATAATTGGATTTATTTATAGTGAAAATAATGTATTCTAAATGAATAAGTTATACATAATTATATCAAAATTCGAAGTTTGAAAAAAATATAATGCACCTTTCGGAAATAAGCGATCGTTGAAGATCGGCAATGATCGTAAAATAAATCGCGGGAAATCATTAGAGGTGCGCTACCTTAACTGTGTCATGTTGCTCTAAAGTGCCGTGGCGTGGTTTTCTCCGGTATTAACTATATCGTCTGCCACCATCCAATTTCTTTGAATACAGCGTATACCAAATCTTTGTTGATAACTGTAAATATACTTTCTCAAACACATATTTTCAATATTTATCTTAACTTTCTAGACACGTCAATATATTTGTGTTACCCCAAAACTAAATGTACTACATTCTAAGTTTTTTTACATATTAAATTGCTTATGTTTTAGAATGCCTTTCCAGTATTTACTTTCAGTTGCATTATGTAACACAAAACCTTTAGTGCTTACCCATCATCAATATGCTACAAAATATTTGGATGTAAATCACATATGTATTGTTTAGTCATTCTTCTTAATATTTGCCTTCGATAGCTTGCTTAACACTAAGGGCAATTAACGTATTATTAATTTAAGTAACTTGAGTATTGCATCTTCGCATAGTTTTTATCAGTTAATGGATCATTCAAGAGCCATTAACATATTTCTTTTGGTAACATTCAAAACATCTTGGGTCTCTTAAGTATCTTTGGTCACCGAGTGCTAGAGATGGATAATCGTTCAACGAAATTGTGGAGTGTAAATACACGCGCAAGTTGCGTAATAATCACGAGGCTGTACTTATAATAACCCATTTTTAGTTCCTTGCCTCGATACACGCATACTGAAACTCCATTATGAACAATCTGATGGCGAAGAACAACTGTTGGGTAGAATGGGTAAACACATATTTAATTAAGTTATAGCACAGAGAATATCACAAATACCGCGATTGGTTTAAAGCAATTAAATTTATGCTAAATGTATTTCTTCAAATCATGTTAATAAAATAAGCAGAGGACATGTTTCTTGATAACGTTGCTTGGTAATGTATTTCGTTCGTACAGAAATTAAGTATTTAACCAATAAATCCTTGTTAATATTTTTTCGTCGATATCTATAATTTGCGGATCGCAACGACACATGTAATGTCACCGGCTGGTCTGGAGCTTCGATGGCCGCTTATCGCATAAGATTCATTCAGCAGGGTCTACCATTTTCAGTATAAATATCTGCTTAAAGATACACACTCTTGTTCCTTAAAAATTTTGCCACAATATTCTATTTCAATTTGTTTAATTTGCCTTGTTTTCTGCATCAAACATACACAAATGCTATTGAAGTAAACATATTTATGTAAAAGCCGTATAATCATATGAATTATCTATTATCAATATGAGCGTGTATTTTTTCGTGATTGCTAATTAATATCCAACCTTTATATGAACCTGTGTATGCTAGCTATAAGTTAATACCTATTGATGCGATAAGCTGGGTTTCTAGCAATATTATGTTATATCTGCCAATTGTTATGATTTCGGGGTGAGTGTACACGCGGGTAGGTAAATAAACGTCAGTTTATCTTTTATCCTGGTCTCGAAAGAAGAATGTTGCCAATACGTATTGAGAAAAGGTTGTTAACATTTGATATTAACCCATTTATGCCTAGCGTCTAGAAAAAAAAGGCCTTGGCATGATGCGGCGTCTCATCAGGGTCTGCGCTGTTTGCTTAAAGGAATTTCTGTAAGAAATATTCTAAATATAGAAATTAATATACTAGACATCCCTAATTTTGGAAATAAATTGATCCAATTTAGAAGGATGGGAGAGTCCACTAGGCATAAATGGCTTAAGGAAAATACGTGTAATATAACTATTGCTTTTTCATTCGTTAGATAGATTGCCCGTAAAAACTGCCCGGTAGTTGTACCTTGGATTTTGCTACCCATGTCCGGTGAAAGCAAAATATGTTATTTACATTATTTCTTGATATAACGCTTCACTTTTAGATAATTCAAGATAGTATAGTTTAGTTAGTTCATACTTTAAATGAACATATAGAATACTTATTTAAGACTATACCGGATATAAGAATTTCATTTGTTTGTACTTTAATGTAATGTCACTTAAAAATGTTTGTTACGAATTACGTATCTTATATATTTTTTCTCCTTTATTACAGCAGTTGATTAATAACCACTTACGACTCTATTCTTATTGTTAATAATTTACTGTTCTAATTTCGTCTTTTCGTTATCATCATGAGACATGTATTTTCCTTTCCAGTTTTTATTTTATGATATATTGCTTTTCCATTCGTATTGTCTAATACCAGCACGCTAGTACGATCCTCTTGGGATAAAAATCCTAGAAAATAGAAAGTGTATTATTACAGACATCGGGTTTTCATGACATTTGTAAGATCATCGTTTTTTTTAAAACCTTCTTACATTTCTACAGAAAGATTACAGCATTCACAAGTTTTGCTGAAATCGTTCCATCGTATTCAACCCATTTATGCCTAGCGTCTAGAAAAAAGGCCTTGGAAAAGAGCGTAGACCCAGATGAGACGACGCATGATGCGGCGTCTCATCAGGGTCTGCGCTGTTTGCTTACAGAAGTTTCTGAAAGAAATATTCTAAATAAAGAAATAAATATACTAGACATCCCTAATTTCGGAAATAAATTGATCCAATTTAGAAGGATGGGATATTCCACAAGGCATAAATGGGTGCAGTGTACAGATTAAACGCAGTAAGCATTTTCTTTTTAAACATTTACACCAGGATATCAATTCTGTATACGTATTGAATTTACTGGAATCGAATAATCTATAAAATGTAATGTTCTTACTCACTACCTCAATTGAAATCCACAATTTTAACCGAAAAGGAAAACTTCTATGGCCTGTTTTACGAAAACGAGAACCGGAATATTCATTGCCTTACTAAAGTAACATATAAAACAACAAAAGCGGATATTTAAAAAAGCTTTTTTGAAACATTGAACGCTCGGTTAGGGATATTATTTGCACGCCATTGAATTGGTTTAAACAGTTCAATCAGTCAATTTACTTCCTGCTTTCCCCACACCGGCGTCTAGGTCGTTATTCATATCACTCAGCGACTACGCACACACATTCTGCGGGCCAGCAAGAGGGCGGTCTCAGCAAAAGTGGCGTAGCTCAACATCCGTATGCAGATGTAACTGGCTCCGAGCAAAGCCGATCTTTTTTACATCGATTCGCGTCCTTTATCTGATAAAAATATGGCATTTGTCATTCCCTTGTGCAAGTATGTTTACTAGGCACTGGTTAATCGTTAAGAAAGATTTATCATGCACAATAAAGGTGCAAGGAGAGCACCGAAGTAACTGACAGTCTTGAAATGACTAATAACGGTATTAAAACGGGTAAAGGACGAAAAAACAAATCAGATTATGTACTATCTGCTTAGTGCCTTGGTTGGTACACGCGCTTCTCAGCAAGGTAATCTCTTGGTTTACTTCCCACTCGAAACGCATGTGAGTTTGGCTAGTGGTCGCCATAAGGGACAGGTGGGGAGAACTCCGGTTACTCCGGTCGTTCATCGTTTTAAGACAACACAAAACTTGAATTTTTCAGTAAGAAATCTAATTAGATGAAGATTGCAGCTTTACTTTAAAAATCGTTCAAGCTTTAATAAGTTGTGTAAGGTAACTAATAAGGTATGATAACTGGGATACACTAATGTGAAATTGCATCGTTACAATCAAAATCACAAGTAGTTACCAGGGCTTTAAGTTGGAGAAGAATTATGTTTTTTTATGCAAGCATTGTGCAAGTTTGTCACTTTCGACTCCTCCAAGTTATCTGCTTTGCAGCATTTTGATGCAAATGTTGCCAAGCAACTCAAATAAAAGTATTTTATATGACACAAAATATGTTTTTTTAGTTTTGCATAATATACTTAAAGTTTTACAAGGTATCGTGTGTAGTATCAATCAACATATATCGAGAAACACAATATCCAGAATTCAATAATTTGAAACCCTGAAAATTCCATTTTACCACCGATATTTCAAGCACGGGTTCATTTGACTCCTGGTTTTCAAAAACTATTTGAGCCGCGTTCTGAGAAAACTTGGCTTAATGCATGTGCGTAAAGTGTCGTCCCAGATTAGCATGTGCAGTCCGCACAGGCTAATCAGGGACGAAACTTTCCGCCTTTACTGGATTTTCGTGTAGAATAGACTTCCTTTAAACGAAAAATATCATTAAAGCGGAAAGTGTCGTCCCTGATTAGCCTGTGCGGACTGCACAGGCTAATCTGGGATGACACTTTACGCACATGTATTTAGCCCAGTTTTCTTAGAACGCGTCTCATTTAAATCCCTGGTTACGCTCCTGTTCCTTACTGGCTACATTCAAACAGGTACAGAACACCCTCCGTGTGGTAACATCTGGAAGTTATGTATACATGCAAGAAATGCAAGAACAACGTAGGCAAGAAGGCTTGTTATCATTTTCATTCACTTTGAGGAGTCTTTGATGTGGGGTTTTTGTGAGGGAGAAGCGCTGACGTGGAAGCGTGTTCCTCCGATTAAATTATAAACATTGTTTCAAACACATGCGTATACAAACACGCGCATGAGCAAACTTAAACAAGTGAGGCTGACACATATAACTAGGTGGCCATAAATATATATTATTTACTTTCAATTTTCCAACACTATTTCCAATTGAATTATAGTCAGGATTAGTTATATATAAAATGTTTGTAGTTATTATAAAACACATTAAAGGAATTTTAAGTAGTTTTTAAGATGTAATACAATTAATTGTAGAGTTCACTCGTAAGATATTGAGAGCTTTGTTGGTTGCAAAATATACTTTGTCTACAATTTAACATTTATGCTTGCACTTGTTGACATCCTGAGATTTACGCGTTTGAGTCTTTGTTCCTGTTCCAAATACGTGCATTACACATTGCGATAGCGAATAAAACGGGAGTCGCAAGGACTGGCATCATTTGGATAAAACGAGTCTATGACTTTGAACTAAAACAAGTCGTGATGCGGATAACGCGCGAAACAGCTTCTAAAAATTTAAATCATGTCAACCATGGTTATAATTGAAAATGTAAACCACTACCAGAATTAATTTGTTTTCCCACAATATCATTCAAGGACACAGTGTCCATTGCGAAGATCAGTCTTTTTAACGCGCGGATTGGAAGAAATCCAAGCATGATTGATCATTCCTTGAATTCGATGTTGGACATATCTACATTCTGACTAGGACAGGAATATTGATCCGGGGGACTCTTTGATTGATCTCTTTTGGCACACACACTTTGTCTTATTTGAATGGCCCGATAAACACTATCTGATATAGGGCGATTTCTGTCGAAGATATTGGATTCCGAGCTTTTTTATTCTCCGAACCAATTTTGGCGCAAACTTAAGGGCGGTGAGGTGTAAATTGAACTGATCAATGAGGAATAACAATATTATTACTAAATATATATCGAAACAAAATACTGCGTACTTAGTATTTTCGGTAATGCTAAGACTTCATAAAAAAGACAATATTGTTTTCATACTTGTTTCATGATAGAAATAATTGTATCATAATCACGAAAACATGAAGTTCCTGGAATAGTATATTGTTATCGACCAAACTAGCACTTACGCTAAGTTTCACTTGTAGAAATAGATAAATTGCATTATTTTTAAAATGAATATTGTCTATTACTTTTACAAATTACTTTTTTACTAAATGAAGCAAGGTCTTTAAAAAAATCAGATTTTTGACTTGTTCACTGACAGTCACGTATAACAAACGCTTGGCCATTTAAGCCGCAGTGTGTATGCAAATGTGCGCGAATCCTTTTGTGACGGTAAGGATAAGTGCTCAATAATGCGCAGAAAATCGTTACTACCGAGAAATTGTATGTAGTTTGGTCTCATTATCTAAAGTCGCGTTCTGAGAAAACTGGGCTTAATGCATGTGCGTAAAGTGTCGTCCCAGATTAGCCTGCGCAATCCGCACAGGCTAATCAGGGACGAAACTTTTCGCTCTTATGGTATTTTTTAGTTTCAAGTAAGTCCCTCCTTACCGAAATTTAAGTTTAGGCGGAAAGTGCCGTCTGTGATTAGCCTGTGCGGACTGCACAGGCTAATCTGGGACGACACTTTTCGCACATGTATTATGTCCAGTTTTATCAGAACGCGACTCTAATTTCCATATACACGCGCCGTATCCGTTCATCATCGTTGTTGAAAGCTGCAAGGGAGCAAAGATGAGAAGAAACTTTGACATGGAACGCATTCCGTTTTGTATCTGGTTTGACAAGCTGTTGCAAAAATAATAAGCGGTGGCGGTTTGTTTGGGGCAAGGTTGTCATGATGTTATCTAATTGTTGTGACATCCACGCATCTACGCGAGAAATTATAGCGCGTTAGAAACACAACTATGGGCAATTACGTTTTGTATCAGGATTGACAAGCTCGGGAAAAATAACAACCACTTGCAGATCGTGGGGCAATTTTTGTCATATTGTTATCTAATTGTAGTGACATCTACGTGTTTGCGGGAGAACTTAGGGCGTGTTAGAAACACAGATAGAATCAATGGTAGGGCAGTCCGTTTCGTCTCATTAAATTATTTCGTTATTAAAGCGAGTCATGTTTATTGACACATGTGTTTGTAGATCAGGTAAACTTTAGCATAATGGCTATATCAGTCTTGTTAATCGAGATGAAAATATAATACAAAGTCGAATGGATACAAATCAATTCATGATTAAGATCACATCATGATTAAGACTATAGATATGAAATGTGATGTATGAATCAAATATACACGTAGTTTGTAAATGTGATTCTTTATTTAAAACATATATATTTTCATGGAGTTCTTCTCTAAACTCACCTGTGGCGTATTTACAAAACGATACACTTTTCAAAAGAGCTAAAATGATAAGCGCATAATTTATATGAGAAACTCGGCTCAGCAATGTTTGCACTCCCTTGGTGCCCGTACCTTGTAACTTATTTTAGGAACATATCCATACTATGCATATAAATGTTTACATAGTAATTACACAATTCAGTCGTATATCACGCACAACGTAAAATCTTTGATCAGTGGTGACCATGTTGCATGAAAGTAAAATCCCCAAGACATACACAGGATGCTATTATAAAAAGTAAAAAAGGTGATTGTTTTCTCCAAGTGAAACAAAATTGATTCGCTATCATCGAAAACCGGGTCAAATAAATATGCTTAAAGTATCCTTTCAGATCAGCCTGTGCAGTCTAAGGCCTATCAGGGGAGACACTTTTTGCTTCTATGGAATGTTTTTGTTTTGTAAATGATGTCGCATTTATACGAAATTATTTAGAGTATTGGCGGTAAGTGTCGGCCATGAAAAGCCTTTGCGTACTGCACATCTAATAAACATCGTAGAACACATTTACGATACGATACATTTTTCGAAGATACATAATTGCTTAGTTTTTTTATTTCTTTTGTTTTAAGCTCACCTGATTGCTCAGGTGAGATTTTGTGACCGGTCTTTGACCGTCGTCCGTCCGTCCACATTTGTTCGTAAACACTCTAGAGGCCGCATTTATTGTCCAATCTTCATGAAACTTGGTCAGAAGATTTGTCCCAATGATATCTTGATATAGTTCGAAACTGGGTCATGCTGGGTCCAAAACTAGGTCACTAGGTCAAAAAAAGAAAAACCTTTTAAACACTGTACAAGTCACATTTAATGCCCAATCTCCATGTAACTTTGTCAAAATGTTTGTCTTAATGATATGTTGGTTGAGTTCAAAAGTGGTTCCAGTCCGTTGAAAAACATTGCCGCCAGTGGGCGGGGCAGTTTTCCTTATTTGGCTATAAAGAAACACTGTAAACACTCTAAAAGTCATAATCGTTGCCCAATCATCATGAAAGTTGGTCAAAACATTGGTTTTATTGATTTCTTGGACGAGTTCGAAAATGGTCCAGATCGGTAAAAACATGGCCGCCAGTGGGCGGGGCATTTTTCTCTATATGTATATAGTGAAAACATGTGAACACTCTAGAAGTCACATTTTTGGCCCAATTTTCATGAAATTTGGTCAGAACATTTGTTTTCTTGATACGAGAGTTGAGTTTGAAAATGGTTCCGGTCAGTTGAATAACATGGCTGCCAGTGTAGGGGGGGGGGGGGGGCATGTTTCTTATATTTATATATTAAAAAAAGCTTATGAACACTCTAGAAGTCACATTATTTTCCCAATCATCATGAAACTTGGTGAAAAGATTGGTTTTATATATATCTCAGATGAGTTTGCAAATGGTACCGATCGGTCAAAAAACATGGCTGCCAGGGGGTGGGACAGTTTTCCTTATGTGACTATATAGAGAGAAACCTTGTGATCTAACACTATAGGAGTCACATATTTTGCCTAATCATCGGGAAACTTAGTCAATACATTGGTTTTATTGATTTCTTGGACAAGTTGGAAAATGACTCAGGTCGGCGAAACACACTTTTTCGCTCACCTGATTGCTCAGGTGAGGTTTTAGGATTGGTCTTTGTCCGCTGTCCGTCCGTCCACATTTGGTTTGTAAACACTCTAGCATTCACATTTATCAAGCATTCTTTATCAAGGTTGCTGAAAGATCTCAGGCAAGTTTGATAATGAGCAAAATCACATAATGAATGCCATAATTATTGCCCTTAGATTATCCAAATTTTCATTATATTATACAAAATCCTTGTAAACACTCTAGAGGTCACAATTTTGTTTCAGATTTTATTAATCTTGGTCATAATATTTATTTTTGTAAGCAAAGTTTGATGTTTGGTAAGGGGGTCAACTCAAGATATAGTTAACCATTTTAAATCTTACAAAAACAAAAACACTCCATACTCCAGAGTTTTGGTTCAATTATGATGAAACTTGACCATGATGTTTGTCTGGTCAATATCTAGGTCAAGTTTGGCATTAGGTAAACATTGAATGAACCGACTCCTCTCAGGTGAGCGAACTAGGGCCAAGATGACCCTCTTGTTTAAATAATGCATACAATTGAATCTTAGACAATTATTTTGAAAGTCAGCATTTAAACAAACTGTGAAAGAATCCCTTTTTTCTAATTGGGCAAGCTTAGCTTTCAAAGAAAGTCAATTATATCATGATGAAAATAAAATATAGGTACCGCGTAATACAAAAAAGGATCCTAAAAGCAATGTTTCGCGTGCTCATTAGCTGGAAGGGTAGCTGGTTGCACAAGCTGGTCTGGAGCGTTACTGGACGCTTAGGGCTTTAGACCCATTGTCGCATGACGCCGCTCAATGTAATAAGTCGCCACATGCCGAGTTAATCTCAAATGATCGCCTTGCTCTCTGTGGAATCACACCTGTGCTTAGAGTTGCGAAGGCCATTTCAATATCAATTGAAGCTATTTGTGCTTTTTTATGAACAATCGTTAAGTTCATACTCTGTAACCATTGTCTTTGATACAATATCGGTTTGAATGCCAACGTATTAAAACAAACTGTTGCATAGCCACTTATTATGTGTATTTATGGCATCATCTCAATAGTTCACATTACTTTGGCGTAGGTATATTGGTGATAAAATGACTGCCTTCCCCGCTATTTTACATCTGCCATTTCCAAAAGCATATGTTCCCATTTTTATTGTAATCAAAACAAATTATTGTATTTAATTCACTTGCACTTAAGATCATATAATCATACACATAAATTGTTAGATGGCTATGTGTATTGCACAAATAGAGAGTTGTTTTTGACTTCTGAAAAAAAAAAGAAATCATTTGTACCAGCGTTTATTTAAAATGCGAAGGGTACATTCAACATTTTTATTTTTAAACTACGAAATAATATTATCAGGTATGGTTTTTAATACGCAAACACTAGACGAAACTGAAAACTAATAGCAATAAAAATTGTTAATGGATCAATAGAGTCGTGTTCTGAGAAAACTGGGCATAATGCATGTGCGTAAAGTGTCGTCCCAGATTAGCCTGTGCAGTCCGCACAGGCTAATCAGGGACGACACTTTCCGCTTTTATGATATTTTTCGTTTAAAGGAAGTCTCTTCTGTACGAAAATCCAGTTAGGGCGGAAAGTGTCGTACCTGATTAACCTGTGCGGACTGCACAGGCTAATCTGGGACGACACTTTACGCACATGCATTATGCCCAGTTTTCTCAGAACGCGACTCAATAGGTAAAGGCATAACTTCTCAATGAATACGATTTACAATTAACGACACATTGAGCACTCTGACTGTCACGCGATTCTGTTTTCCCGATGATTTCCTCTGCATTTGATAAAATAGCAAAACGTGATTAACAAATCATCAACGTTTCGGCGCTGTTTTCTCGGTATGCCGCAAAATGCCAGACACACTGTTCTGGTTCCCGTAGATTTTTAGAATGTTCAATTATTGCGCCATCCATTTCGAAAGATAAGACAATTGCTTGATTTTACGAAATGTTTTCGCCTGGGGACTGCTGTTTTGGGCTTGTCTCGAAAGCATTTCAGCAATTCATGTTTGATAAATGATATCGATGCACGTGCAGTAAAATATTGGTATTAATGTAAATTCACTGTAGATAGGACAAAAACTGTTATGCTGGAGGTTCATTGGGGATAGGTATTAAATGTATCACATCCCGCCAAGATCATATAATTTTAAAGTTATATATGTATAACGTTAGTATGTGAATGTCGTCGAGAGGTAATGTTCAGATAAGTAAATACTTGGATCTATTGCAATACTATGAAATATCTAATACAGTAATAAAGTTTTATCTGAAGTAAATGAATTTGGTTATCCATGAATTGTTATGGATCATGACTAAATAAAACGAACATTTGATAGCTGTTTAAATAAATGTCGAACAACCGATATTAAAGGCCGTTCTGGTCACGTTTCAGCTATGACTGTTTTAAATATTGCTTGTTGCAAATATCTGTTACCTCTAGCTTAATTATACATAGTAGGATTGTCGATAGTAAGGATATAAAATAAATAAAATGACCGCGTTCAATGCTAATAATTATTCCTAAAATAGCGCATTTCCTGTCCTGGTTCGTTCATGCTCTTGAAATAGTTCTGGAAAACGGCAGCGGTTGCTATAATTACAAACGCCGACTATATGCAACATTGGTCTATGACAAGGTCGAAGCTATTATGGAATTATAATGACAAATCAATGCCGAGGACGATTGCTTAGCCTTGCTATATCACTTAGTTTAAATGCGTAGAACCATAGGTAAATACACGAAACCTGAATCGACAATTAATGATATGACAAAATCACAGATATGTCGATGTTTCCGTCTCACTTAAACATGGTGCATGTATTCCAAACATGTATTCCTATTTAAAACAAATGTTCCGCGGTCGGAGACATATGCCCCCCAAAACGTGGCCTTGACCGTGACCTTGACCTTTGACCTAGTGACCTGAAAATCAATAGGGGTCATGTGCCAGTCATGATTAATGTACCTATGAAGTTTCATGATCCTATGCCTAAGCGTTCTTGAGTTATCATCCGGAAACCATTTGGTGGACAGACCGACGGACCGACCGACCGACGGACAGACCGACATGTGCATAAAATACGGACAATTTTAACGACACAAAGCCCAATAGTATATATAATATATGAATACTATTTTATTAACTAATTTTATTTCAGTTTAGCAAGTAGCACTTTTGGTTGGCTATTGTTATCGACGAATGCGGCGAACGCGTGCGGCGTTCATCGTGTATCGTTTATCGTCAAATAGCTCGTTATAGCACTGTGGAACACAATTTTAACCAATTTCTGCATGGTGGACTCTCCCATCCTTCTGAATTGGATCAATTTATTTCCAAAATTAGGGATGTCTAGTATATTTATTTCTATATTTAGACATTTCTTACAGAAATTCCTTAAAGCAAACAGCGCAGACCCAGATGAGACGCCGCATCATCTGCTTGCCAATGCCCTTTTTCTAGACGCTAGGTATAAATGGGTTAATCCAATATTTATTGAACTAAATCAGAATTTTTATAAAAAAAAATATAAACCGAGTTTGAATCCTGTTCACTAGCGTCTGAAAACAATTCACCAGGTAAAATCTTAGAAAAAAAACAACATGTTAGCACTAACGTGGCTACATTCATGATTCAATTTTGATTAAACCCATTCATAATGTTTGTATTTACAATATCTTGACTGAGTTCGAATTTCGGTTACGTGCGTTAGAGTACTGCGTCGCGCGTGGAAATCTTATTAAAACTATAGAGGTCGCATGTACGACTCAATCTTAATGAAATATGGAAATAATTTATATTGAAATCATGAAATTCACGAGGTTTAATCTTAAAGGTTTAAAAAGTTATACCACTGTAGGAGCAGCATGAATGATTCAAGGTTGATTACACGTTGTAATAATCTTTATATTGACATTATCTAGGCCAAGTTTGAATCTGGTGCGTCCAAAAACTAGACCATCAGGTTAAATATTTTAAGACTGGTGTTCATGAGTCGTTATGAATGCTTCTGCAACACCAGTACCCTCTCGTCTATGAATGATCAAGAACGAAGTTAATTTTCATTTTTAAATATTTTTTTCTAACATTTGTTTTATGAATAACATTAATGTGTGTATTTTTCAAATTTTGTGTTTCATATATCTTTAATTTTACTGATTTTCATTATCTCTGTTTGTATTCGGGCCATATTACGTAATACTACATGATTTCAAATTACTTGGTCATAAAAACAAGTTACTGTACGCATCTAAGAAATGGCACATTTCCTGCCATGATTCATTCATGCGCGATGATTATTTCTAAACGATTACATGATCGGTGTCTATAATTACAAACGCCCGCTAGATGCACCATAATTCTTCTAACGAGTACAAGCCGTTATGCAATCATTATGACTAATCAAAAGCATGAGCTAGTTTTACCTTTGCTATAAGATTTGAATCAATTATGTTCCGTCGAAAGGATACGAAAATAGAGCAAATCCAAAATTAATATGTTTATCACAAACATCATTGTCTTGTATTTTTTAACTGAATAATTATTACTACACTGTCTAACAAAGCGCTTCAAATATATCAAACAGTATAAAGTTAAGGATCAGATGTTTTAGTTTTCCAACGACTGCATGTATATCATTGTGTTTGCGTTTACTATTGAGGCTGTTGTTAATGCTTCTGGAGCTGTGATTGTCCACTTGGCTATGCTTTCTATATGAGCCGCAATCTGTGAAAAGGGGGTTTAATGCAGGTGCGTAAAGTGTCGTCCTAGATTAACCTGTGCAGTCAGCACAGCACAGGCTAATCAGGGACGACACGTTCCGCCTAAACTGGATGTTCGCTAAGTAGAGTCTTCCTTGAAAAGAAAACTGAAATGAAAGCGGAAAGCTTTATCCCTGATTAGCCTGTGCTTACTGTACAGGCTTATACGGGGCGACACTTTACACACATGCATTAAACCTCATTTCACAGAGCAAGGCTCATATATAACTACATGCCAGGGAAAACTCAGCGAACAACACACTAATAAACATGAACTACTAAACGTATCGTCGTCCGCGCATAGATCCTCTTTAGTATAGGTAGTATACGATCCCATTAATTCAAAGTAAAATACTTCTGTAAATTTGTAAACACCACAACTGATCTAGCCAGATTTGACTTGACTGTCTACTTTTCGTATATTACTTAGAGTTGTATGCGTAAAAAGAGGAATCTACTTCAGATGAAGCGGGAAATTTTTAGCTTTTATTCTTCTGTATGGACAGATCTGTGTGAAAATGCAATTAGCGGATGACTTTCCTAATCAAATGCATTAGCCTCAACTAGTTTGAGACATCTTAATATATTGACATATCATGAACAATATCTGGCTGATTATCGACATTCGTGACGTGCATACACATAGTATTTGTTATTTGATAACGTATCGGCGGTGTGCTAAGGCCATAACATAGTATACGTTTATGTTATTATAATGGGTTCTATTTATGTCATAACATCACGCTCGAATGTGTCTTTAGTAAAACGACTTCCACCCACACTGTATGAATATAGAGGAAACGAGATCAGGTGAATAATTCTTGCTACTGTCAGCTTATATCATACGGTGGAGGAAATAAAAAAAAACAACACTATTATAAATATAAAGGATATTTGTTCATATCAGTGAAATATCGTTTGTTACTTCACGAGTGATCATATAAAATATATTTTCACGAGTGGAAATATATGAAGTCTTTAATGTTCACTTTTTTTTTTAAATTTCATTTCGCCAAGCCCACTTTTTATTCAAATAATCAGAATTCCAATTATTGTACGTTACACACATAGTTTGCTGTAAGAGTGTTTAATCAACATTAGCATTCAACCACTCATACATATAATATATATATATATATAATAATACTTTGATTTTTACATATACTGAAAATTTGTAAAATTGGACCATAAAAGGTTTTTAAAGTCTAGCAAACTACGTAACGAGTTACGCAATAATTAAAAACAATATTTACAATAATTATAAATAAAAAAACTTTTTATTGAACGCGATAGGACTATAATCGATGACTCCCCTAACCTCCAACATTCATTATTTTTAAATGATATTGCTCCCTTTTAATCATAAATAAGTCAACAATAAAAATCTATTTACTTTTAAACAAAGTAACGTATTCATGTGTTTGCATACAGGGATTAAACGAGGACAACATTGATATATTGTAACGCATTTAAAGATGGCTGTACCATAACCTATGCGCACAGTGCAAACTTTTTATATAATGCTTCAGCATAATTGGTAGTATGCTTAAGGAATTGACATGTTGGGTAATTACGGTACCCAATCTGTATATTATTTCATACATATGGGCCGTGCTCTGCGAACAATGGGTTTAATGCATGTTCGTAAAGTGCCGTCTCAGATTGGCCTGTGCAGTCCGCACATGCTAATCAGGGACGACACTTCCCGGTTGTATGATATTTTTCGTTTTAGTAAAGTCTCTTCTTAGCAAAACTCAAGTTAAGGCGGAAAGTGTCGTCCCTGATAAGCCTGTGCGGACTTCACAGGCTAACCTGGGAGGACCCTTTACGCATATGCATGTAACCCCCTTTTTCAGATCGCGGCTCATTTTCAGATTACAAGCCCATGTGAAAATGGCCGTTGACGCATTGGCCTCTAAATTGACAGACCTCTTCCTCTCCTCATACCTTCGTAATAGCTTGCATGGTTGTAGGCAAAAACGTTCCCTATATATTGTATTAAAAATATACGGACGCCAATCTATCATCCGACAGAACTCTGACTGACGTGCCAATCTATTTTTCCTATGCTTCATTTCTGTTACTTACCCCTGCATATGATATAAAAGCACAACGTGACTATCATGTCTTCAACGCTTCGCTGTATTTTTCTTTTCAAATGCCGAATGCAGTAGATTGTGTTTTGGTTGTATTTTTTCCGAAATTTTCGTTCTTAAAATGAATGGGACGTGTCAGATACGTACTTTTGCTTACTGCAATTCAATTATGTAACTAAAATTATGCATCGGCATTGTAGCATGTATTGTTTGCAGTTCGTCATTGCACTAGAGGCCAAATTGCTCATCCAACATTGATTAAACATGCTCAGTAAATTTACCTTGATACAATCTGGGACGAGCTTGAATCTGGATACCGCATGTCAGAAACCAAATCCAATCTTAGAATACCCTAGTATAGTCTAGATTTATAACTTAATCTTTATTAAACTTGGTCTGAATGAGTTTCTCGACTATATTTAGGCTGCGTTCAATGTGCATCCTTAAAGAAGCTAACAAGGTTAAATCTAAGAAAAACATCTATGACTCGTTTTCGATGAATCTTAGTAAAAAAGTTATGTATTTTTTGCGACATGGTAGAAAAATATTCTTACCATTCTAGGGGCCACATGTAATACTCGATCTTCATGAACTTTGTTTAGAATTTTGACCGCATCTAGGCAGAGTTCAAATCAGAATCAAGCGGATTTAAACAACTATGTCACGGGGTCAAATCAAAGATATACTTTGTTATCATTGTTGATGGCAGAAAAAATACTAAGTCTTGATGAAACATGGTCAAAAACCTCACCTTTACATTATTTAGGCGAGATCGATTCATCTTTATGTGTATCGAAAACACTGGGACAGGAGGACGAAACTTCGAAAAAAGGAAAAACAAGTGATGCTTAATATATGACAATCCCGATGAAACGCGGTCAGAATGTTTATCTTTACCACATGTAAGATTAGATTAAATCTGAGTTATGTGCACACAAAAACAAACTAGGTCACGCGATCATATCTTAAACAAAACGCATGTAAACACGAAAGGGTATTCTTAATCTTGATGCAACTTGGACCATATCTATCTCTCCCTTGAATATGGGTCAGATGTATCGAAGAACTTGGTCAAGAAATCAAATATTAGAAAACGGTGATGACGTCAGATGCCATAATAATGACTGACTTTATGAAACTTGGTAAGAATATTATGTTGAAAACATCTTAGCCGAGTAACATTCTGATCCCGTGTTGTCAAATCTAGTAACGGGATCAAATCTTGAAAAAACGTGGTATCTCTTGGGTAGCAAAAATTATGACTAAATCTTTACAAGATTTATTGCAAATATTAATCTATACACTATCTATGACGATTTGGAATGAGGGTCATATAGGTGTAAAAACTACATCAAATGATACAATCAAAGGAAATCGTTTAACTTTGTTCCTTTTATAGAAACTACATTTTTAGTTGGGCGCTTTTTATTAGCTCACCTAATTAACTCTACCGGTCTTTGTCCGTCGTACGTCCGTCCGTCCGTTAACATTTGCTCGTAAACACTCTAGAGGCCACATTTCATGTCGGATCTTCATGAAACTTGGTAAAAAGCTTTCACACACATTTCATGCCCAATCATTATGTAACTTTGTCAAAATGTTTGCCTTAATGATGTGGTGGTCGAGTTCAAAATTGGTTCTGGTTCGTTGAAAAACATGGCCGCCAGTGGGCGGGGCAGGTTTCCTTATTTGACTATAGAGAAATCTTGTAAACACTCTAGAAGTCACAAATTTTGCCCAATCATCATGAAAGTTGGTGAAAATATTGGTTTTATTGATATCACGGACGAGTTCGAAAATGGTCCAGATCGGTGAAAAAACATGGCCGCCAGTGGGCGGGGCATTTTTCTCTATATGTATATTGTGAAAAACATGTGAACACTCTAGAAGTCACATTTTTGGCCCAATTTTCATGAAATTTGGTCAGAACATTTGTTTCCTTGATATGAGAGTTGAGTTCGAAAATGGTTTCGGTCAGTTAAAAAACATGGCTGCCGGGGGGGGGGGGGGCAGTTTTCCTTATTTGGCTATAGAGAAACCTTGTATGCACTCTAGAAGTCACAATTTTTGCCCAATGATCGTAAAAGTTGGTCAAAACATTGGTTTTATTGATATCTCGGACGAGTTCGAAAATGGTCCAGATCGGTGAAAAAACATGGCCGTCAGTGGGCGGGGCGTTTTTCTCTTTATGTATATAGTGAAAACATGTGAACACTCTAGATGTCACATTTTTGGCCCAATTTCATGAAATTTGGTCAGAACATTTGTTCCTTGATATAAGAGTTGAGTTTGAAAATGGTTCCGGTGCGTTGAATAACATGGCAGCCGGGGGGGGGGGGTTGGCAGTTTTCCTTATTTGGCTATGGAGAAACATTGTAAACCATTTAAACACCCTAGAAGTCACAATTTTTGCCCAATCATCATGAAAGTTGGTCAAAACATTGGTTTTATTGATATCTCGGACGAGTTCGAAAATGGTCCAGAACGGTGAAAAAACATGGCCGCCAGTGGGCGGGGCATCGTTCTCTAAATGAATATAGTGAAAACATGTGAACACTCTAGAAGTCACATTTTTGGCCCAATTTTCATGAAATTTTGTCAGAACATTTGTTTCTTTGATATGAGAGTTGAGTTCGAAAATGGTTCCGGTCCGTTGAATAACATGGCTGCCTGGGGGGGCAGTTTTCCTTATTTGGCTATAGAGAAACCTTGTAAACACTCTAGAAGTCAAAATTTTTGTTCAATCATCATGAAAGTTGGTCAAAACATTGGTTTTATTGATATCTCGGACGAGTTTGAAAATGGTCCAGATCGGTGAAAAAACATGGCCGCCAGTGGGCGGGGCATTTTTCTCTATATGTATATAGTGAAAACATGTGAACACTGTACAAGTCACATTTTTGGCCCAATTTTGATGAAATTTGGTCAGAAAATGTGTTTCCTTTATATGATAGTTGAGTTCGAAAATCATCATGAAAATAAGTCAAAACTTTGGTTTTATTGATATCTCTGATGAGTTCGAAAATGGTCCAGATCGGTGAAAAAACATGGCCGCCAGTGGGCGGGGCATTTTTCTATATATGTATATAGTGAAACATGTGAACACTAGAAGTCACATTTTTGGCCCAATTTGCATGAAATTTGGTCAGAACATTTGTTTCCTTGATATGAGAGTTGAGTTCGAAAATGGTTCCGGTCAGTTGAATAACATGGCTGCCGGGGGGGGGGGCAGTTTTCTTATATTTATATAGTAAAAAAAGCTTTTGAATACTCTAGAAATCACATTTTTTGCCCAATCATCATAAAACTTGGTACAAAAATTGGTTTCATATATCACATAATTAATGCCATAACTATTGCCCTTAGATTGTCCAAATGTTCATTATATTATACAAAATCCTTGTAAACACTCTAGAGGTCACAATTTTGTTTCAGATTTTATGAATCTTGGTCAAACTATTTATTTTTGTAAGCAAAGTTTGATGTTTGGTAAGGGGGGGTCAACTCAAAATATAGGTCACCAGGTCAAATCCTACAAAAACAAAAACACTCCATATGCCAGAGTTTTGGTTCAATAATGACGAAACTTGACCAGGATGTTTGTCTGGACAATATCTAGGTCAAGCTTGACGTTTGGTAAAGATTGAATGAACCGACTCCTCTCAGGTGAGAGAACTAGGGCCATCTTGGCCCTCTTGTTAATCAATCCTTACGCAACTTGGTCGAATGTTATTTGCAAAAACTAGGTCACCAAGTCAATTCCGACCTCGAACTCATGTGAGCACTTTAGGATCACTATGGTTATCTTGTTTAATTTAATAATTGATCAAAACTGTAAATCAGATAAGCATGTCGTTATATATGTTCCTTTTATAGAAACTACATTTTTAGTTGGTCGCTTTTTATTAGCTCACCTAATTAACTCTACCGGTCTTTGTCCGTCGTACGTCCGTCCGTCCGTTAACATTTGCTCGTAAACACTCTAGAGGCCACATTTCATGTCGGATCTTCATGAAACTTGGTAAAAAGCTTTCACACACATTTCATGCCCAATCATTATGTTACTTTGTCAAAATGTTTGCCTTAATGATGTGGTGGTCTAGTTCAAAAGTGGTTCTGGTTCTTTGAAAAACATGGCCGCCAGTGGGCGGGGCAGTTTTCCTTATTTGATTATAGAGAAATCTTGTAAACTCTAGAAGTCACAAATTTTGCCCAATCATCATGAAAGTTGGTGAAAATATTGGTTTTATTGATATCACGGACGAGTTCGAAAATGGTCCAGATCGGTGAAAAAACATGGCCGCCAGTGGGCGGGGCATTTTTCTCTATATGTATATTGTGAAAAACATGTGAACACTCTAGAAGTCACATTTTTGGCCCAATTTTCATGAAATTTGGTAAGAACATTTGTTTCCTTGATATGAGAGTTGAGTTCGAAAATGGTTTCGGTCAGTTAAAAACATGGCTGCCGGGGGGGGGGGGGCAGTTTTCCTTATTTGGCTATAGAGAAACCTTGTATGCACTCTAGAAGTCACAATTTTTGCCCAATGATCGTAAAAGTTGGTCAAAACATTGGTTTTATTGATGTCTCGGACGAGTTCGAAAATGGTCCAGATCGGTGAAAAAACATGGCCGTCAGTGGGCGGGGCGTTTTTCTCTTTATGTATATAGTGAAAACATGTGAACACTCTAGATGTCACATTTTTGGCCCAATTTCATGAAATTTGGTCAGAACTTTTGATCCTTGATATGAGAGTTGAGTTTGAAAATGGTTCCGGTCCGTTGAATAACATGGCAGCCGGGGGGGGGGCAGTTTTCCTTATTTGGCTATGGAGAAACATTGTAAACCATTTAAACACCCTATAAGTCACAATTTTTGCCCAATCATCATGAAAGTTGGTCAAAACATTGGTTTTATTGATATCTCGGACGAGTTCGAAAATGGTCCAGAACGGTGAAAAAACATGGCCGCCAGTGGGCGGGGCATTGTTCTCTAAATGTATATAGTGAAAACATGTGAACACTCTAGAAGTCACATTTTTGGCCCAATTTGCATGAAATTTGGTCAGAACATTTGTTTCTTTAAAATGAGAGTTGAGTTCGAAAATGGTTCCGGTCCGTTGAATAACATGGCTGCCTGGGGGGCAGTTTTCCTTATTTGGCTATAGAGAAACCTTGTAAACACTCTAGAAGTCAAAATTTTTGTCCAATCATCATGAAAGTTGGTCAAAACATTGGTTTTATTGATATCTCGGACGAGTTTGAAAATGGTCCAGGTCGGTGAAAAAACATGGCCGCCAGTGGGCGGGGCACTTTTACTTATTTGGCTATAGAGAAACCTTGTAAACACTCTAGAAGTCACAATTTTTGCCCAATCATCATGAAAGTTGGTCAAAACATTGCTTTTATTGATGTCTCGGACGAGTTCGAAAATGGTCCAGATCGGTGAAAAAACATGGCCGCCAGTGGGCGGGGCATTTTTCTCTATATGTATATAGTGTAAACATGTGAACACTGTACAAGTCACATTTTTGGCCCAATTTTGATGAAATTTGGTCAGAAAATGTGTTTCCTTTATATGATAGTTGAGTTCGAAAATCATCATGAAAATATGTCAAAACTTTGGTTTTATTGATATCTCTGATGAGTTCGAAAATGGTCCAGATCGGTGAAAAAACATGGCCGCCAGTGGGCGGGGCATTTTTCTATATATGTATATAGTGAAACATGTGAACACTAGAAGTCACATTTTTGGCCCAATTTGCATGAAATTTGGTCAGAACATTTGTTTCCTTGATATGAGAGTTGAGTTCGAAAATGGTTCCGGTCAGTTGAATAACATGGCTGCCGGGGGGGGGGGGGCAGTTTTCTTATATTTATATAGTAAAAAAAGCATTTGAATACTCTAGAAATCACATTTTTTGCCCAATCATCATAAAACTTGGTACAAAAATTGGTTTCATATATATCACATAATTAATGCCATAACTATTGCCCTTAGATTGTCCAAATGTTCATTATATTATACAAAATCCTTGTAAACACTCTAGAGGTCACAATTTTGTTTCAGATTTTATGAATCTTGGTCAAACTATTTATTTTTGTAAGCAAAGTTTGATGTTTGGTAAGGGGGGGTCAACTCAAAATATAGGTCACCAGGTCAAATCCTACAAAAACAAAAACACTCCATATGCCAGAGTTTTGGTTCAATAATGACGAAACTTGACCAGGATGTTTGTCTGGACAATATCTAGGTCAAGCTTGACGTTTGGTAAAGATTGAATGAACCGACTCCTCTCAGGTGAGAGAACTAGGGCCATCTTGGCCCTCTTGTTAATCAATCCTTACGCAACTTGGTCGAATGTTATTTGCAAAAACTAGGTCACCAAGTCAATTCCGACCTCGAACTCATTTGAGCACTTTAGGATCACTATGGTTATCTTGTTTAATTTAATAATTGGTCAAAACTGTAACTCAGATAAGCGTGTCGTTATATATTCGTGTTTGATGAACCCTTCTATAGAAAGAATCATCTATATATATCATCATATATATAGTTTTAGTTGTAATTGATATTTTCAGTATTAAAAAATGTTGGTTACGTTTAAATTATGATTATTTTCGATATGTTCGTTAATTTCTAGCTTTTGCGTTGACTCAGACTGGGTCCTCATTTATAAACTTTGTCGTCGCGCGATCGAATTGTTTGCAGATGTAAACAATTGAAAATATTATATTTGCATGGTGGATATGAAATGCGACCCGATCGTGACGTCAATTTCTTGCTATTTATAGTAACAATATGTTTTTATATGGTCGTGTTGAACACGTTTTGATGGTACAAGTGTTTTATATTTATTTTTACTGATTGTGTTTACATTCATCGTAATGTTTTGTTTTCATCAATATTTCTGTCATACATTTTTGATCTCAATGTTTCAACTAGACGTTTTTAAAATGTCCACTATGATTTGCAAGTAAATGGTGTATATTGCATGAGACGGATATTACACATACTAACAAACACAATGTGATAATACGAAACATAAAACTGAAAAACTTAGCAGTGCCGTCACAATATTGCGTTTCAATTGCGTACAAGCAAATATCGTTAAGGAGCCATCTTAATTTACCTTCAGCATAAAGGCACCTGCATTTTGTATTTGCATTTAGATTTTGAAATCCACATTTCCGCTGTTTCAATTTGTTATCTTATAAACGCATTCTTAAATCATATTTAAGTAAAGAAAATGACAAACGGACAACATGTTATCCTGATGATTCTGCTGGATGGAAAGTACTTGAATTCGAAAGTCATTTAGCTATTAAAAACGGTGTGTGTGAAAGGTCACTTTTCTCTATTCAAAAGCTAGGTTTTGCTTTATTGTATTTACATTGCAAAAAATCCGTTTTTGCATGTGTACCAGCCAAAACTATTGACATGGCAAGACAAGAATGCAATGAGTGCAATTTAAACAAATTTCCGAGTTCTTAACATGATTCTTTAATTCACAAGATGTTTGTTTGCGTAGCCGACTAAGATGACTGAAGACCTTGATGCATCGAAGGAAATTTGCAGTGAGATTCAATCCCTAATTGAATTGCGAAAATGTTCTAATTTTTGGGAAAAACAACTTATCATAAAGCCAAGATAAAATTTCCAGCGGTAACTGTTGTATTCGGTTGGGGATTAACATTTGCATAATGATTTACATAAGTTGTTAAAACAAATGTATGAAAACAATTTGAACAAAAAAAACATGAATATTATAATATTATAACGAATAGTATGACAAATCGCATGTCATGAATAGAACTACCAATTGTTAAGTCAACATAAGAGCTCTTCAATTTGTAAGTACCTATTCACTTGGGCGCTTTTTAGCTCACCTGAGCACAACGTGCTCATGGTGAGCTATTGTGATCGCCTTTTGTCCGTCGTGCGTCGTGCGTCGTGCGTTGTGCGTCGTGCGTCGTCAACATTTACCTTGTTAACACTCTAAAGGTCACACTTATTGTTCAATCTTCATGAAACTTGGTTAGAACATGTGTCTCAATAATATTTTGGACGAGTTCGAAAATGGTTCCGGTTGGTTGACAAACATGGCTGCCAGGGGGCGTGGCAGTTTTCCTTATATGGCTAAAGTAAAACCTTGTTAACACTCTAGAAGTCACGTTTTTTGTCCAATCTGCATGAAACTTGGTGGGAACATGTGTCCAAATAATATCTTGGACAAGTTCAAAAATTGTTCTGGTTGGATGAAAAACATTGCCATCAGGGGGCGGGGTAGTTTTCCTAATATCATTATGGCTATAGTAAAACCTTGTTAACACTCTAGAAGTCACATTTATTGTCCAATCTTCATGAAGCTTAGTCAGAACATTTGTTATAATGATATCTTGAACGAGTTCGAAAATGGTTCTGGTTGGTTGACAAACATGGCTGCCAGGGGGCGTGGCAGTTTCCTAATATGGCTATAGTTAAACCTTGTTAACACTCTAGAAGTCACATTTTAGTCCAATCTTCACGAAACTTGGTCAGAACATGTGTCCCAATAATATTTTGGAAGAGTTTGAAAATGGTTTCAGTTGAATGAAAAACATGGCCGCCAGGGGGCGTGGCAGTTTACCTTATGTGGCTTAAGTGTATAGTAAAACCTTGTTAACACTCTAGAAGTCACATTTATTGTCCAATCTTCATGAAACTTAGTCAGAACATTTTTTAACGATATATTGGATGAGTTTTAAAATGGTTCTGGTCTGTTGAAAAACATGGCTGCCAGGGGGCGGGGCAGTTTTCCTTATGTTGCTATAGTAAAACCTTGTTAACACTCTAGAAGTCACGCAAAAAGATGTTTTACAACCCTTACTTATCATTAATACTTCTCAGGTGAGAGACCATGGTCCACTTGTTTATCAGAACGTTAACATGTTTTCGAGCTCCAGTCGCGGCTTCCTTTTGAAAATGTTTAATACTAATGAAGGCATATAGATACTAGTTTACTTTGAATTGTGGTTGCATTTTACGGCGTTTTGCAGATCATTGTTTACATTTGAAGATATGACATAAAGGGGAACTAGATGCTGATTTAATAGCGATTTAAATGAATTACCATAGACAAGTGACAATACAAAGCTTTAAAATGTATTGGTTTTTAATATTAAAATAATGCAGCTTAAAATTGAAAATGTATGGATTGCATCTACTTAGCAATAAGTAGCAGAAAACGCCTACAAACAATCACCGAGAGAAACTATGAATTGAACCTGTCCTTGCAAGATGTACCACATACGTGATAAACAAATCATCGACGCTTCTGTAGGCATTTCTTGCGTTGCTGCAAAACGCCAGACACAGTAGTCTGTTTTGGGATGATGATTTGAATGTTCAATAGTTGCTTTAGATGGGGCAGGCTTCAATTTGTGCTGATTGTGTGGTTGTGTTTTATTAACTTAATGCTGTCATATTCTGATTGCACGTTTCGGGTTGGCTCATTGTAATTGATATCATTTGAATACTTCTGTATAATCTTTAATTCACTCGCCAAGAACGTAATTTTTTTAATGCGAGTTTCACCTGCAGTAAACATAACATCCAGGCTTAACAATCATTTTGACCTATTTCATTGTTATAGATTGCCGCAATTTATTCGCAAGCCATTTCATTCTACACGATGGCCCGCTATCAAAGTTAAGTCCTGGAATAAATCCAAACTGTTTGTATTGCAAAGTATTATGGACATGATGAGTGTATGCGCGTTCTTAGTTTTCGTTACGTTAATGGCAGCGGCTGCTATAATTACAACCACTTGTTTTACGCAATAATGTGCTTTGAGGTAAATGTCATTATGCAGTTGTGATGACAAATCATTTATGAGTAATATTTGTTTTGCGCTAACATCAAAAACAGCGCATTTATGTCCTGCTTATAGGAACGAAATATTTGAGCTTCTGATTGACTGGTCAAAAGATTTATTTTAAGTGAATGATGTTTGCAGATATAGAAAATTGTAAATTGTATTATATTCGTCAGGTGGATACGAATTGCGACCCGATCGTGACGTCAATTTCTTACTATCTATAGTAGCAATATGTTTGTATATGTTCGTGTTGAATATTGTGTTTACACTCTGAGTCATGTTTTTTTAATCAATCTTTCTGTCATATATCTTTGACCTCAATGTTTCCACCAGACGTACTTAAAATGTCCAATATTATTTGAAAGTATATGGTGTATATTGCATGAGACGTGTTGCACACAAACTAACAAACAACATTAGATACCATGAAACATAAAAATCGCAAAACTTAGCAGTGACGTCTCAATATTGCGTTTCAATGATGAACTTGTGTACAAGTAAATGTCGTTAATAAAAGAAACACGTGAATGTCAAACCATATGATCTTCTTAAAATGTACATGATACATCGTAATATACCATCAGAATAAAGGCATTCGCAGTTTTTGTTTGCATTTTCGATTTTGAATTCCACATTTCTCCTGTTTCATGTTTTAGCTATCCTGATTGCTCAGGTGAGCTTTTGTGACCGGTCTTTGTCCGTCGTATGTCCGTCCGTCCGTCCGAAAACATTTGCTCGTAAACACTCCAGAGGCTACATTTCTTGTCCCAACGTGGTCAGAAGCTTTGTCCCAATAAAATCTCGGCCGAGTTCGAAACTGGGTTGTGCCGGATCAAAAACCAGGTCACTAGGTCAAAAAAAAGAACAACATTGTAAACACTGTAGAAGTCACATTTCATGCCCGATCTTCATGTTACTTTGTCAAAATGTTTGTCTTAATGATATCTTGGTTGAGTTCAAAGTGAATCTAATCTGTTGAAAAACATGGCCGCCAGTGGGCGGGGCAGTTTTCCTTATTTGGCTATAAAGAAACCTTGTAAACACTCTAGAAGTCAAAATGTTTGCCCAACCAATGGTCAAATCATTGGTTCAATTGATGTCTCAGACGAGTTCGAAAATGGTCGAGATCGGTGAAAAAACATGGCCGCCAGTGGGCGGGGCATTTATCTCTATATGTATATAGTTGCAGTTTTCCCTTTTTGGATTTAGAGACACCTTGTAAACACTCTAGAAGTCACAATGTTTGCCCAATAATCTTGACAGTTGGTCAAAACATTGGTTTTATTGATATCTCGGACTAGTTTGAAAATGGTCGGGATCGGTGAAAAAACATGGCCACCAGTGGGCGGGGCATTTTTCTTTATATGTATATAGTGAAAACATGTGAACACAGTAGAAGACACATTTTTGACCCAATTTTCATGAAATTTGCTCAGAGTATTTATTTCCTTTATATGAGAGTTGAGTTCAAAAATGGTTCCGGTCAGTTAAATAACATGGCTGCTGGGAGAGGGGGCAGATTTCTCATTATGCCCCCCCCCCCCTTTCGAAGAAGAGGGGGTATATTGTTTTGCTCATGTCGGTCCGTCCGTCCACCAGATTGTTTCGGATGATAACTCATGACCCCTATTGATTTTCAGGTCACTAGATCAAGGTCACGATGTCCCGAAATAGTAAAACGGTTTCCGGATGATCACTCAAGTACACTTATGCCTAGGATCATGAAACTTTATAGATACATTGACCATGACTTTCAGATGAACCCTATTGATTTTCAGGTCACTAGGTCAAAGGTCAAGGTCACGATGACCCGAAAAAGTAAAATGATTTCCGGATGATAACTCAAGAACGCTTAGGCCCAGGATCATGAAACTTCATAGGTACATTGACCATGACTCGTAGATGACCCCTATTGATTTTCAGGTCACTAGGTCAAAGGTGAAGGTCACGGTCACCCGAAATAGTAAAATGGTTTCCAGATGATAACTCAAGAACGCTTATGCCTAGGATCATGAAACTTTATAGGTACAACGATCATGACTCTCAGATGACCCCTATTGATTTTTAGGTCACTAGGTCAAAGGTCAAGGTCACGGTGACCTGAAATAGTAAAATGGTTTCTGGATGATAACTCAAGAACGCTTATGCCTAGGTTCATGAAACTTCATAGGTATATTGACTCATGACTCGCAAATGACCCCTATACAATATCAGGTTACTAGGTCAAAGGTCAAGGTCACAGTGCCAAAAAACGTATTCACACAATGGCTGTCAAGGTCTCGGTGACTTGACTTAGAAAAATGGATGGTTTCCGGATGATAACTCAAGAATGCTTAGCCTAGGATAATGAAACTTCATATGTACATTGATCATGATTCGCAGATGAAATAATGATGAAAATTGACCAGGATGTTTGTCTTGACAATATCTAGGTCAAGTTTGACATTTGGTAAAGATTGAATTAACCGACTCCTCTCAGGTGAGCGAACTAGGGCCATATTTGCCCTCTTGTTTTATCTTATTGTAAACGCATTCTTAATTAAATCATATTAATGACTCATTCGTTAAATACATGTAAATTTGTCACTTTTGTAAACAATAAAGACAACCGGACAAATTTATCTCCTGATTATACTGCTAGAAGGTACTTTTATTCGAAAGCCATTAAGCTGTTTAGATAAAAACGATGTTTATGCAATGTCACTTTTTTCACTTCAAAAGCAATATTTTGCGTTATTAGATTTACATTGCAATACTCAGGTTGGCATGTGTACCAGCCATAATTAATGACATGATAAATTTCCAATTTTATGGTAAGACAATAATGCCATGAGTGCAATTTAAACAAAGTACAGAACATGGCAGAGTTCTTTCATTCACAAGGTGTTTGTTTGCGAAGCTGACTAAGATGACTGAAGACCTTGAACAATCGAGGTTAATCTGCAGTGAGATTCAATGCCTAATTACATTGCGAAAATGTTCTAATTTTTTGGAAAAATTTACTTAGTATACAGCCATGTATAAATTGGCAGAGGTAACTGTCGCATTCGGTTGGGGATTGACACTTATATAATAATGTACATAAGTTGTTAAACAAATGTATGAAATTATTTCAACAAAAAACACATGAAGATTATAACGACTAGTATGACTAATTGCGGGTCATGAATATAATATTGTTTACGTTCACATAATCAAGTTTATATGTTTTATCCTATACAAACGCTTTATAAATGGCAATTTCTAAGCTACAAATCGCTTGGTTTGTTGCCATCAGAAAGTATAAATGTTTTCAAGCTCCAGTCACGGTTTCCTTTTGATAATGTTTAATAAATGACGAGGACATTAAGATGCTAGTTTTCTTCGAATTATGGTTGCGTTTTATGGTGATTTTTTTAAAATATATTTTTGTGCCTTCCATCAACATCTTGCAGACCATTGTTTATATTTGACGATATAACATAAAAGAGAACAAGAAACTGACAAATACTGATAGCGATTCAAATGAATTTAATCTAGACCAGTGACACTAGAAATCTTTAACATATTTTGTGTTTTATGTTAAAAACAAAATACAGCTTAAAATTGAAATTATATGGTTTTCATCTACTTAGCAAAAACAGCAACCTACGCATACAAACAATCACCGACAGAAACTATGAATTGAATATGTCCTTGTAAAATATACCACTTACGTGATAAACAAATCATCAACGCTTCTATAGGCATGTCTTGCGTTACTGCCGAACGCCAGACACAGAAGTCTGTTTTGGGATGATGATTTGAATGTTCAATAGTTACGCCAGTCATTTGCTTTAGATGGTTCAGGCTTCAATTTGTGCTGATTGTATGGTTGTTTTTTATTAACGTTATGCCGTCTTGTTCTGATCGCACGTCTCGGGTTGGCTCACTGTAATTTATACCATTTCAATACTTCTGTACACTCTGTAATTGACTCGGCAGGAAAGTATTTTTGTAATGCGAGTTTCACATGCAATTAACATAGTATTAAGGCTTAACGTTCATTTTGATCTCTTGCATCAATTGAGAATAACTCAATATCTTCGCAAGTCATATTCATTCTACACAATGGCCCGCTATCAAAGTATAATCCTGGAATATAACCCAACTGAGTACATTACATAGCCATATAAACATGACGAAATTCCAGTCCTTTGACTTTTTTCGCGTTCTTTGTTTTCGTTACGTGAACGATAGTCGCTTCAATAATTACAACTGCTTGTGTTATGCAAATAATAGTCTTTGTTTGAGGTAAATGTCATAATGGAGTTGTGATGACAAATCATTTATGAGTAATAATTGCTTGGCTATAACATCAAATACAGCACATTTGTGTCAAATACGATCATGCATTACGATATTACATAAATTCACTGATCAATCCTAACATACAATCAGGTTTTTTTACTGTTTTGTCTCAGCAAGAGGTTACATTTCGGCTGTACTGTAGGTTTGTTCCATGACAGCATCCTTCCTTAACATTATAAACACATAATGTGTAAGTGAAGACAATTTATAGTAATTTTTAGTTCTTTCTTCCAAAATATCAGTTTTATACTTTGGGCCGTTCAAAACATTAAGTATACTGACCCATGGAACGGTATCTTTACTAAACTTTAAAATCTACTCTTAGTTTTTGATGATCAAAACCGTACTGCATCACCCAATACTAAATGAACACTGAGTTTTTTTGTTTGTTTTTTAAGAATCGAGTCTACGATAAGTGTTTAGCAAAAAGGCAATGATGGCTGTAAATCCTATAATTAGTAACAGTTACCATGTTCAAATCGGTTCTTGTATGTCATTTTGGAATCTTTATTACATGTCAAGTCACATTTACAGCATTGACTAGGTCTTAGGCCGACATGGGCGGGATGCAAAGAGGAAGCATGGTGAAACGCACGTCTCTTCCGCCCTTTATTTTTCCCACATACGCTATTATCTTTCTGACAGCTGCATTCCATCATGACAGAAGCTGTAGCAGCAAAAATCCTCAAAGAATGGAAGTCATAAGATTTGGCAAATGTCCGATAGCAACCGGATTTGTTCGATAAACATGTCAATCTTCCAATGTTGTTACAGTGTTTCCAGCAAGTTCGAAAGGTTTCCGTAGATAAGAAGACTATGCAAAGCTAGTTGACTTCCATGTACGTGGGTGTTTAGGCTGAAACACACTTATTAATGTTTTTGTTTTAAATTTTATTGCAGGATCTTGCAAAACCGACTGATCATATGATTTGTTAGTTAGGTTACCTTATATTCTTTTTTCTGCTTTATGTGGAAACTATATGGGTTTGTTAGTATATTTCATTGAAACCATATCATAAGTAAATCAATCAAATATGTAATATGGCACAAGTGATTTGAGTTACAAATCTTAAAATATTTAGGTAAAAGCCACTTCCACCTTGATTTGATAATGTTTACATATCGCAAACGATTTATGGTAAGGCTCAAGACTTAACATGATAAGAACCAACCAAAAAAGAACATAAAATAAACAAATAATAGTACTACCAACTAATATTAGTAAGTAGAAGAAATGGGAGAAGATGAAATAACATAAAAGAATCAGAACATAATATTAAAAGTCCCGGCTGCTTCGAAATAGCACGGTTCAACTGTAATTTTAATGTCGTCACATTTGCAATATATTTATGGTGATAATCAGTCGATGTCTGACATACGACTGTATGGTACTGTAACTAAGCTTAGCCAATAATAAAACATAGTTATGTTACGCGATTCGTGTGTGCGCTCGATTAATAACAGCTTTACATATTTATGCCCCTTTCGAAGAAGAGGGGTATATTGTTTTGCTCATGTCGGTCCGTCGGTCCGTCCGTCCGTCCACCAGATGGTTTCCGGATGATAACTCAAGAACGGTTTCCAGATGATAACTTAATAATGCTTAGGCCTAGGATCAAGAAACTTCGTAGGTAGATTGATCATGACTGGCAGATGACCCTTATTGATTTTCAGGTCACTAGGTCAAAGGTCAATGTCACAGTGACTGAAACAGTAAAATGGTTTCCGGATGATAACTCAAGAATGCTTACGCCTAGGATCATGAAACTTCATAGGTACACTGATAATGACTGGCAGATGACCCCTATTGATTTTCAGGTCACTAGGTCAGAGGTCAAGGTAACAGTGACTCGAAATAGTCAAATGGTTTCCAGATGATAACTCAAGAATGCTTACGCCTAGGATCATGAAACTTCATTGGTAGATTAATCATGACTGGCAGATGACCCCTGTTGATTTTCAGGTCACTAGGTCAAAGGTTAAGGTCACAGTGGCTCGAAATAGTAAAATTGTTTCCTGATGATAGCTCAAGAATAATAAGGCCTAGGATCATGGAACTTCATAGGTACATTGATCATCACTGGCAGATGAACGCTATTGATTTTCAGGTCACTAGGTCAAAGGTCAAGGGCACAGTGACACAAACCGTATTCATACAATGACTGCCACTACAACTGACAGCCCATATGGGGGGAATGCATGTTTTACAAACAGCCCTTGTTTTGAAGACTATACAGAGAGAGTAAATGTGGTGGGTCTAACGTATGTTGCAAAATGTTGCATTATTAATAAAATATTTATCTCGGAATTGTTCGATGTGTTAGTAGTGCATTATGTAAAATGTAACGTATCCTGCTGCAATATTCGACCAAAAGAATGACAGAAACATATTTCTATACACATGTATGTGTTATCCCATTATCCGGATTTAAAAGAACTGAGCAGTGCTTCATTAATTTTATCAGATTACAAAACAATAACATTTTTGATTTAAACTTTAAGGCAATAAACCAAACAGCAGAAACACATTAATATCATAATATTTCACGAGTAAACGAGGAAATGATCGATCAGAACGTTTTGTCAATCTGCAAAAAACAGAAATTACGGAAAAAGTGTAGCAAAATATATTATTTTAATGACGTTCTAATTAATTGGTAATTACTTATAATTGTAACAATGCACTATAAAGCTGTATTAATTGATTTAACTATGTTACATTTAAAACATTACACATCATGCAGCGAAGAAGAAAGATTAATTAAACGTCAAAGAGAACAATAATTTGTTTAAGTTCTATGAACTGTTCAACCATTATTGACTGCCTGCTGTAAAGGAGTGGTTTCTCCGATGTCGCAGCTCGTAATGGCCTCTTGTAAATTAGGACTCAAGAAAATTGCTGGATAACTCTTGGATATTGACTGTTGGAATGGGGCCTTCTATTTATGGCTAAGCAAATAACGCGAAATCACGAAATTGATTAACGATTACTGTTCAAACTGATTTTATGACGATGTCTTACGAAAGTCTTTGAATATGTCATTTCGTATTCCACAGGAAATACATTCGAATGCAAAACGTTGGGGATCAATACATGCAATGTTATGTACATTGCATGTTTTATTGATACATCAACTACAATGTTTAATGTATTTTTCTGATACATATTTCAAGTATAAAGAAATCAAGTACTGAACTCGAGAGAGATAACTTGTTTGAATTTTATTTTAAACGAGAACTCTGTATGATCTTGAACTTTGTATCGAGTTTATCTGATTTTTAACATGTCCATTCATTATTTATTATTATTTAAAAGTTGTTAATGTCCGAAAGTCGTGATTTGTTATTAAAATGTAATCTTCCTATAAGTGATATTGGCTAAACACATACGAATGTTATTTAGCAAATATGATTTGTTATTTTGGTTATATATTCTTAAAAATTCCTTCAATAGGCATACTGCAGATGGCCCTTTATACTTAAAACTTCTTAGAAATACATGCATTTGAATTGCATGGTGATAACCATACAAAAGGATTTGTGCATGCTTAGCTTTTAAATATTATAGGTCTATGTTGGGTATCTATGAACACATTCCATATCTATTTGATAAAAGATGCGTAAATATGATTTATATAGACATTTGTTTAAACGTGAAATGTTTGCTATTGCTATAAGGAACACCGATGTGTTATGTGTTAACGAAACTTTCAATGATTGTGAGTGTTTATGGGGCTTTACGGTTTAGTAGTTCTAATTAACCTGGTAAGTAATACCGACATATGCATACATGTATTCTACATAGAAAATGTATTGTAAAGCGTGATATTTAGATATTATCTAATAGCATATTGTCAATATAGCGAAGCAAGATTCTTTTATAACGCTTAGGAATTTGTTGTTTAAATAATATGTATTGTGCAACATATAAACTTTGTGTGCAATGTTATATGAGTAATTGTAATACACACGTTGTTTACCTCGTCCAGCTCAAAATGCTCCGTACAATTCTATGGACGTTTCATGCTAGGTACATTGGGTTAAATATCTGTTTAAAAGTAACGATTGTGTATTCCGTCACCAGCTTTTATGTTTTGTATCAAACGGTGTTCAGTATGGCATCACTGAGCAAACAAAGAATATACGACCAAACATTTAGACAGTTGTATTCATTAACCGTTGATTACTTTTTTCAGCGTAATTTCAGTTGAACATTTTCTAGCACGAATGCCACTTAAAGGTTAAAGGTGTCTGTATATGTTAGCACAGAAGCAAACTTACTCAAACAATAATATTTATTCTACGTCCAGTGGGCATTTCTGAATACACTTCTAAATTTGTTTACATTTATATATATCTATTAGTGGATTAGGTATGCATGAGTAAAATGGTGATAAATGGTAACGCTTGTGTCCGATATTGATTATTATATGTATATGATGTTGTTCTCATTATTTGGTCGAATTTCATTCCTTTTCCCTTATTTGCTAATATTTTAGTGCGATTTTAGTTTTACCTTTATCAATGACTATAATTATGAGTCCCATACAACAAAAATAAAACATTTGTATATACCAAATGCGATCTTGAACAATACAGAACGCGCATCTGCTGATAACAACGATTTGCATCACTGAAATAATTAGCAGAGGTGTAAAATTCATTGCATGTGTGCGAAGTGGACTTTTCTATAATGAAACAAAACATTTACATTTCTCAAACTTTATTCAAAGCAGTGAATGTCACAGGCAAATACGGTAACAGGTATTTTCTCAGAGCAAGTCACTTAACGTGATTAGCGCACATAATTATTGTAGCAATTATCGTCAATGATGTATTGAATACTATCATACACGAGTATTTAGAATATTATGTATTTGATCTTCTAGAAGGCAAAGGTATAATACAGATCAAATAATGATCATGGTTATACCTTGTTGCTTTCTCGATACATAACTCAAATATAACGAGACAGTTACATACGGTATGTTCTCTCGATAAAAGACGTCTTTTTGAATTACAAAACTCTCACGTTATCTGTAAAGAAGAAGCAGAATCCTGGTTGATTTACTTAAACAGAACCATAGAAGTATTCTTAATCTTCTTATTCTTTTTCTTCTTCTTGTTTTAATATTGTTAGTAGTATTGTTGTTAGTATCATCATTATCATTAATATGATCATTATATTACTATTTTTTTTTTATATTTCAGTATGCGTTATCAGACCGAAAAACTCTGAAACCAATATTGTTGTAAACGACCATGTTAGACGTATGAGTATTGGTTCCATTGTCATGGTTATCTATACGATTGTTGTGGTTATCGATAATGAAAGGTTGATGTTTTTGCACACCTTTTCGAAAGAAATATGTCTGCTGTTAGAATTCAGCTGGTTTGTGTTTGATGGAATTCTCGAGCTTATACTCTCAATTTACCATGCTACATGAAAATACAAACATACTGTTATCAATTTTGTAATTGAAGTATTTCAGTTTAAATAGCCATATCCCCCGCATCAAATGTTGTCAATGTGTGCGTATGGCACACGCATGGAGTGGTGTTAGATGATTTGGTTAAATACAATTAACGATTTAAAACTTTAAATATATGACATTTGATAAGTGGTAACGTATCTTGTTTAATTTGAATTAAATAATAAAAAAAAAAACACTTTCAAGTGAAAACTTAAGTTATCATAATCCCATTGACCTCTATAACTTTGGATTTCGTAAGAAGTACTGTTCAAAGAGGTATCAATCTTGGCATATTTTTTTCGGGAAAATATGCATAGAACTAACTACACAATTATGCTTAATACAGCAATTGAAATGAAATCCATGTTGCCATACTTTCCATGATTTATTAAATAAATTAGGACTGTGTGTATTCATATCACAGCACACCGTTTCACTTTCGCGAGGATTGACATGACACGTCAAAGCACTGTGCGTTCCATTTAAATGGGATTGCTACGCAAAATAATAATAAAATTGTACTCTTACTTCGTCGGACCTCGCCATCGATACAAAGGTTAAACAGAAATCGCATGGGTTTAAAGTAAAGCGGATTTTTATGCCCCCCTTCGAAGAAGAGGGGGTATATTGCTTTGCACATGTCGGTCTGTTGGTCGGTCTGTCGGTCGGTCGGTCCGTCCACCAAGTGGTTTCCGGATGATAACTCAAGAACGCTTGGGCCTATGATCATGAAACTTCATAGGTACATTGATCATGACTCGCAGATGACCTCTATTGATTTTGAGGTCACTAGTTATTCGTAAAAACGTTTCATTTTCAAAATATGTTCGTTGTTATTATTTTGAACATGAAACATTTCACGTCTACTCATCATTCTATAACTCTACATATAACGAATCAATCTGAGTTTATGAGTACTGGTTAAGCGCTCAAGGTTGATTTATGTTTTGTCTGAATAATTATCCGGCTTACTTATTTCTTTTTGTGTTGGCTTATGAATTATATGGTTATGTATGCAGATAAGTATATCTGTGAGTGTTTATACCTTTTGCTTGCTTGAATTAATTGATTTATGCACAAGTGGTATGAAATATTAAAACATTACACCGGTCCGTTTATCAGTTCTTGTAAATGTTTCAGTATTTTCTATATTTGACTATCCGAAAAAAGATTCGACTGTCTGAAATAAATTGTAAAGCAATCTCATGAAACTTAAACTTTTTCAATCAATGCTAGTGTTTAATTATATCTCTACCATGAAAGGATTTCAACTCTTTTTTTCATGCGCATGTACACATATATAACTAGTTTGTATTCGTCCAGATGTTTTGTCGTAATTAATTCTTATATATTGAATACTTCAACGATTTGCTTACATTAGAATTAATCTTTATCTAATTTGCTCTTACAAGATAAGTATTGATGCAAAGCATCAAAGGGCGTCGGGAATTTCAGTGTAAAAGGCACTCAATGAAGTTACATGGAACGATTTTTTTTCTACTGTAAATATTAATATATTGGCCGATTATTTTAAACAAAATCGAAAAAGATACTGGTATAACCATTATTTGTGATTTTGTGTTATAACCCCCAAATAACAATTATCTATGATTTTGTGTTGTAACCCCCAAACATTTCATAGTTCATTTTATTTACATTGGTTTCCTTTTTTTAACTTTCCGTGTGCAGTTTTCATTTATGGAACAGTACTGTGTAGGTTTTAAAAAATCTGCTTCATCTTGTAAGCGCAATTTCATATTTTTCTCAACTTCAAGGGGAGATGATTCTGAACGTATTCTTACGTTGCTCATTTACGATAGGGGTTGAGTACTCATTGATATGAAAACACTGTACACGTTTTAATGTGTTTACGACCCCACCCTCTCACTCATATATTTCATGGGCATAATAAAAAACAAAAAATGGTTACAATAAAACATCATATTTATTTAAACAAACATATCTACATCAAAACAAAAAGTTAACATAGAACACAAATAAAATACTTTGACTCTACTGGGGCTCGAACCTTCGGCCTCTCACATGTGAAGCGAGCGTGTAACCACTACACTACGGAACCGCTTAAAAATCACCTTCTAACTAAGATATTAATAAGTGACTGTAGTTTAACGGTTATCAATTTAGCAATAAACCGTGTAATCGCTGTCGTCTTGTAAAATTGAAGAAAATACGCCTTAACCAAAACTCGAACAGCATAAGTCTGTGCTATTGTAAGACAAAAAACAAAATCAATATAATTTGATTATGTTTTATTTTTATACAAAACCAGAAAGTTTCACCGGTTCGCGTATTTGCCCAGTCCCTGTGATCTTTTATTATTGCCCAGTCCCTGTGATCAGTTATAAATTAAACGAATTAGCTTTGCATTATTGGCAATAAATGATGTAGTAAATGTAATAGGCACAAATGCATTACTTATTTACACTAATTTTCACAAAAAATCACCACTATGCAAGATATTCTGACAACAAAAATATATACATTGATCCGTAAAATGACTTCTCCTCTCATAAGCGAAAAAACACGTATTACATACGAGTCACCGCACTTCAGTGCGACGCCAATAAAAAGCGCCTTCGGGACATATCTATAACCCGTACATACAGCAAATGTATAAATGTACGCTGCGCCTTACGTGTCCTTCGCATATCAATTGCATATATATGTAATAACTAACAATCTCAGGCGGCAGACGTATCGAAGTATTGTCAATTTGTCAAGTGCAGTTTTATACAGTTTGGCCTTGATGGTTGTAGAATTAGGTGCGGATCATATAGTATGGTACTCACTCTTTATGTTGGATTTGATGTTACGAAATATTATTAAAAATAATTTAAAGTAGTATCAATGTTTTGTTTTATAAATATCGTTTATTTTTAACAACTAGGAGTAACATTTCGAAGAGTAATAAACCAAAATTTACGCATGTACCGTCTGTTGATTTCCATTTAGACGATAGAAACGAAACCATGAATACGTGTGATTGAATAAAGCATAATTATTTGAGACAAAACAAGGGAGAATATGCACGAACGCAATATACTCTGAGAATCTCTAATAAGTAGCTAATTGTCAAACAGAATTAAAAGTGAGACATTATTACGTATTTGAAAAGTACGGAAGCTTATATGGTTCACCCCTATAATATGGTCATGCCGGATTAGTTTATATCGACTTACTGTGAAATAACATGGAATGTCGTCATAGTTTTGTAGCCTTTTCTCACTTAATTTCACTCGCCATAACGGCATAAGTGAAAGTCTCGACGTAAATGTTTCCGGCTTTTCCCGAAAAAATATTTGGTCGACACGATCTAAGTCGACAAATAAACAGCTACCTTCTGATATTTCTATTGAAGGAAAAATGTCGTGAGCAGACCATCTATTAAACATCGCACGAAAACGTCCCCAGATTTTAATATAAACTGAAAAGTATAAATTGAAATTAACAAACCCAAATATGTGTAAGAACGGGCAAAAAGCTTAACGGTATTTTTTTTTTAAATATACAATTTATAGTCGCCCAGATGCAGCGCCCATGTGGTCAGTTAAACGCTAATATTAAAATACCCGATATAATTTCTAGTGGGCCGCGAAACGAGACATACTTGCAAAACTATGTGTTTCATTAAGTCAGCGTATTGTTTCCTCTTCAGTTTGAATCCATTTTGGATAAACTGGTACGTTTGGAATACATGTAAACATATTTATGAAATATAAACATTACACAAAAAACTACAGCTGCAAAAAGGATACTTTTAATAGTTCATTACGGGATACATTTTATTAAACATAATGTCAAACAAAACGCTATTTGATATAATTGCTGCATTGTGTTTAAATAATGTGAAGACAGGTATTGGTACATAATTTCTTGAAGATATATTATGGGCATTTTTCAATCTGAGATTGAGCTGAAAAGAATTAACAGGTCAAAAGAGTTAGTTAAAATGTGGTTACTGATCACTTATCTGCAACTCATCTTGCTACCAGTTGTTTAAAAAATATATTATATTCTATATGTTACATGACTCACCCAGTCCTCTAAGTCGAAATGATCCGTAAAACAAAATTTTGCCTTTGTGTCGTATGAACGAATCGGAACTAAAACTAAATTTAGATTCACATCGTACATCGAATCATTTCTGTCGTCAGTTGTCAAAACGAAAGAACGCTTGATATTCAAAAACATTATTTTTCTATTTCCAGGATATTGTTTTAGTATGTCGATGCTGCATTAACAAATATAAGTGTAAATAAAGTGAAAACACCAAAAATAAACAACGGTTGCGATAGACACCTATATGCATAGCATATACTGTTAGATGCCCATAATATCACTGTAATTTTAATCAGCCAAACTTGTGTAGTTTAAGATGTGGTGTTTGACAAAACAAAATAAAGAAATTGTTTAAAACAAGCTGACTATGAGGCTTTATCCGAAACGTAACTAACTATTCATATACATTTGTGAAAACCTATTCAATTTGTTGTCATAGTAAATTTTTCGTGTCAAGGCCGCATTTCTGAACAGGACTAGTGTCTGCATTGAGACTGGGATATCACGGATTTGATTCATAATCAGGGAATGTTCTCAATATCTAACCAAAGACACTGAGTACTGTCCCTTCTAAAACGGATTCGATATTGACTCTATAATACATTTAGTTAACATTACGAGCGTTAGAAAATAAAGAAGTATACATCTACAACATCGTTCGCAATTCGCATTTCTATGCCACCCAAAAAAGCTGTGCGGACCTGACTGAATTCTCCGGGGGAAGACCTGGATCAATCAATGTCAATGTAGTAAACGAATAGTTCAGACAACCGTATTGTCCCTGCATGAACATGGTCGCGACTCTTTAATCCCCGCCTATACTTATTATGAATATCAGCAGAAGGGTTTTCTGAGACGGCGATGGCCATTTCAAGAAATATCGCATGTATGTACGCTTTTCTTGTACGATATTGATCGCAACTGTGACGTAGACCGTGCTACCAATGCAAATTTGAAGAACTGTTAGACTGGTGCAGCCACTTCTGGCAAAATCGAATTCGTTTACATGTTAAATACTGTGTTACTTTGCTTCTTGTATAAATTCATCACCAGTTTTATCTTTCTAAATTCGGAAACACGAACGGTTTGCCAAGAAAATATAACCTTGTGAATTAACGAAGTGATAAGGGTTAGTCATTTTTTAATCTTATACAGTTTCAGCAATCAATTTTCAAGGACTAAAACTTGTCAAATATAATTTTGTCATGTCGAGGGTATTGCTGAAAATGTTTGACCTCCGCATTTGGAGAAACAGAATTTCTGATATACGAAGAAATATAAAGAAGCAGCATGATACCCACTTGCTGACAATGTTTTAGAACAAAGTATCATTACGTACAAACATCAGATAATCGTAGATCATCTGAGGAGAAGCAACACTTTGGGAAAGAAAAATACATAAAATGATACACTGAATGTACAAACATAGTAATAGTTTTTACATAACCACACGTATATTTAGAAAAATTACAAAAACATACACTTAAACACCAGAAACAATAACAGGTGATAATGTTTTTGTTATCAACAAATCCATGATATCAGAACACCTAATACAAATCATTGTGTTTTTAAACTAGGATCTACGCCTTGGAACGGTCAATTCAAAGCCTAAACAAATCAGGTTTCCTAGGTATATTTATTTGCGACGCATTTTATATAACATTGTATATTTATTATTTTAAGCATGGTTTAAACATCCATTTTTTCAAGTCCTCATGGCGCAAGTATGTCATCGGTGGTTATGTTGTCGTCGTCTTCACCCCCGGTCGTTACATTCATTTTTCAAAAGTACTCAACAGAGCACACCGTGCTTGTGATAAACCTTTGTCCATAATTTTCCGTTGTTATCGTGCAAACACTTTAGCAATATTAATGTATTTTATCTGTATAATACTGGTAAGAAGTAAAAACGTTTTGTTCTATTTTTATTGTTATGATTTGGAAACTGGGTAATGAAGGGTTAAACTGGGTAAAAAGGTGAAATTAAAGAAAACATGTGTGAACATTAAAAAGACACCTGTTTTGCTAAATATGTATGAAACATGCTTAGAGCATTTGGTTACATGATATCCTTGTGGAGTTCCATACTTGATCTTCCCGGTTGAAAACATGGTTGCCAGTTAATGTCAAGTTTTCCTTATATGGTTACACTAAAACCTTGTGAACTCTCTATACAAGTCACACGTTTTGCTTTTTCCTTTCACGTAATTTAAATGTTTTTGTTTGCAAAATAATTAAAATTGTTTCATTGGTTAAACAATTAAAAAACGTATCAACGTACCTGAATTGAACCTTGTTTAGTAATATGGAATTAATTGGGGATATTTCTTGAAAATTTTATTTTAACATAGCTTGTAAAAGCAGTGTAAAAGGCCGAAAATCGCTATATGCCTATATTTAATTTTCTTCAGCAAGCCAACTGTTACACACTCCAGATATGCAAAGTAAGTTGAATTAAAATATACATTTCAGTTTCAATACATTGTTTAACAAACAAAAAAACATGGCTGAACAATTTTACCTTAAACAGTGTTAATAATGAGTTGATATTTATTCGATGTTATCATCATTTGTCCTTAGAACACAAAACAATCCATCATGTGACTAATTGAAAACATTCCCTATTGTCTACTGGCTATAGCTTTACTAACAATAACTTTAATAGAATTTACACAAACCGTTGTCAAGTGTGTCACAATCACATGTTTTAGTTTCCTCGATTAGTTTATCACTCGCACAATCGATACATTTTACAACATCCTCATCCAGATTTATATGTTGGTGTAAGCGGCTTATATGTATGGCTTTAAAAAGGGTTTATTTGATCAACGAAAAAAGTAAACTATTCAAGAAAGAAATATATCTAACAAGTGTACGTACATTTTCTTCGGATTATCAACTTGTCGAGGAAAACACCCATTTTTAGCTCACCTGAGCACAACGTGCTCATGTTGAGCTTTTGTGATCGCCTTTTGTCCGTCGTCCGTCGTCCGATGTCCGTTGTGCGTTGTGCGTTGTGCGGCGTCAACATTTGCCTTTTTAACTCTCTAGAGGGCACATTTATTTTCCAATCTTCATGAAATTTGGTCATAAGATTGGTCTCAATGATATCTTGGATGAGATCGAAAATGGTCACGTTTGCTTGAAAAACATGACTGCCAAAGGGAGGGGCATTTTCCTTATATGGCTATATTTGGCTGTAGTAAAATCTTGTTAACACTCTAGAGGCCACATTTATTGTCTGATCTTCATGACACTTGGTCAGAAGATTTATCCCCATAATAATTTGGATGAGGTCGAAAATGATGCTGGTTGGTTAAAAAACATTGCCGCCACGTGGGCGGTGCATTTTTCCTTAGATGGCTATAGTAAAACCTTGTTAACACTCTAGAGGCCACATTTATTTTCCGATCTTCATGAAACTTGCTCAGAAGATTTGTCCTACTGATATATTGGATGAGTTCAAAAATGGTAACCTTTGCTTTAAAAACATGGCTGCCAAGGGGCGGGGCAATTTTCCCAATAATAATGGTTTTGTCCCAATAAAATCTTGTTATCTCAGGTGAGCGACTTTGGGCCTTTTAGGCCCTCTGTTTAATATATTAGCCACAATCAGAGTATAATCGGCATTAAAATATATTCCAACCATTTAATTAGGCTACAGCCTAATACTATGTTCTTAAGTACGATGGCGTTTCATATACCACGCACTAGGATCATTGATTTAGTTTACGTACTCGTGAATGCCGTCATCAATTATTTGTATCATACGGACATAAAAATTTGCGAATTTTCGTTGGATGAATTTTACAAAGGCAATCGTATATTTCTAAGCTGATTTTATTAGTAAATCAATTTTACAGTACCGCCCCTTTAATAGTTTTATTTTTATGTTACAGTATTGCCCCTGGATTTTGTTCACGTCATCGTGTCTTCGCTTGTCAATTACGTCATATGATATTCTTTCTCTGTTCCTGGCTTCATATATTTTTTTGTGACGTCATCGCTTCATACTTTCACTATTTTAATCTACATGCATAGGTCATTGAGTTTAAAGCGTTCACTTTTTAATGTGTTTTCGCTCTAATAGGTGTTTCTTGTTTGATTTATTTTTAGCAGTCACACAACAACCAAGCTATGTAATATGGAACTTTTACACACATTATTGCTGCTTCTGCCTGTATTGGATGATGATCTGAAATATTAACTTCGTGACACTATATTCTTAAATCTGTTTCATTTCATCGTTCCTCAAAAAGTTGTATCTCTCTTGCTCTGATATCTTTCCTACCATTGAGTAATTAAATTGTAATTAAATTGAATATGTTTTAATTCCCTTTTATTATTGTTTAAGTTGAGTTACAATGCTATGAGGTTAAATTTTATTTACACTTAAATGTATCATGAATATTGCTGGGCCAAGTGTGAGGTTGAGCGCTCTAAAACCGGTTTAAACCCCCAATGCTTTGTATTGACCGTTTCAAGGCGGTGACCCAGCTTTATTCTTATATGTGTTTATGTTGTTTTGTATTGTGCTGTTTTGTGCTGTTTTGTACTGTTTTGGCAATCGGCCGCTTGTCTTAAATAAAGGACCATCTAATTGTATATAATAAGAATTCAAGACTGCTCCAGCAGCTGGAGTTTCACTCCTTGATATTGATAGCCAACGGATTTGATTCATTATGTTTGATTTAAACTTTAAATGTATATATTGAAGGTAATCATTGAATGTTTAGTGTTTATTCTCAACAATCAAAGGACCCAAGTCTTAACCATTAGTACACGTATATATGAAAAAGTAGTCCGTCAAAGTACATGCTTTAGTCGTATGCCGATTGAAGGCGTTAAAAAGCTTATGTTTATACGACCCTTAAATTGCACTAAGTTGTATGATAACATATTTATTAATTGTTTTGATGCACGCGCATTAATTTGTTTTGTTCATTCTCATAGCTAGATCTTCAATATGTTCACATTAATGTGACGTAAGATCGAATTAATGATACTTTTAAGTATTATCTGACAACAACAGTTAGTTTTTTAATTATCATATAGAACTTGTCTTTGAACGTGTAATCAATGCGTACATACATCAAACAAACGTAATTGTTCAAGGTCTTAATAAAAATCGCACAGTAATGCTACAAAATTGTTTCATAAGCTCGTAAGATTATGTGCAACGTAAAGGACGTTTATTATTCATACGATTAATCGTAAATGTTTTTATAATCCTAGATATTGTGTGTTTTGGTACAGGTTTCTTTATGTGTTTGATATGTTGTATCGAAAGGGAGGAATATTTACCTATGTGCAATGCCATTCTAAGTTGTATAAGAACATGTTTTCCAGTGGTGTGGATTGAGAAGTACAATGACCGGTCAAGCCTTACTCAGAAATAGACTACGTCATTGAACCACGTGTAGATCTAAATTCCATACTGTTGCTATATGTATTTTTCTAATGATCATTTATCAAATAATCGGCATACATTAAAACGAGTTTCTTTGTTTTGCCATCTGCTCAGGTCAATAACTGAAAGTTTAATTGATTCGAAATACTTGTAATTATTGACGTGTTGAATACAAGTAAAACATTAAGGTGCTTTACACAGTTAAGCCAGGGATGACAAATATTAGAAGTAAGAGCTCTTCTAAAACTTTGATGCTTTCGTTATGCATTCTTTGTTATAAAGTTGTACCAGTTTTAGACCCTAGATCTTGTTTACTGTTGATTACAAAACGAGATCAATAATACCAAACGTCTCTTGAACCTTAGTTTCTCTACCGTAGAGGAGCTTTTAACATCAAGACGCATAATGAGAAATTTGGTAGGAGGTATTTAGCATTGCATTTGTTCGTCAGAGGTCCGTTCGTGCGTCACGAAGCTTGTCTTATGATTTGGTCTGTGTGGATGAAGTAGAACGTATAACCGTACTTAACTTCAATGTTGTTATATTTCAGTCTTCAGACGCTGTTGGCATTTGAGCTATGATATTATATGGATGAATCGTATATACTTTATTTTTAACACATAAACAGTATTCTGCATATACAGCGCAAACTTTATATTCCCTTCTCTGCATTAAAAAACAGACAAACCTGTTAACGATTCCAAATATAGAATTTTTATTGGCGTGTACGCTTCTGAAAAAAAATATCTTTATGTATCGCATTATTTATATGCCACACACAGGTCAAATATGTTTAAGCGTATTGTCTATGTGTTGTGCTGTTGTTTTGAACAATCGCATGCATACAAAAAACATTTTGTTCGCATCCCTTCACACTTGGCGACTGTATTGAAACAAATGTAGGTCTTTAATCGCGCATATGTAATTCTGGCAAGCTCTGAAATCCATTATTATGTCTTACGATTAATTTATCAAGGTAGATTATAGATACATTTCCAACGTTTGCTGAATCCAATTATGAATATGTTATGCGATACAGAATGTGCAAAGTGTGGGCTTTCTCAAGGTATAGTTCTAAAACAAGACCGATTGTAATATTTGCCTTTCTTAAATTATAATACACATGGTTGCTTTAAAATGAATTATTTGAATGCTACAAATAATATTTTAGTTCAATCCGAGACCGCTTATCGTGACTTTGAATATTTAGGGAAGATGACGGGTCTTAGGAACAATACAATTTTTTCACTTGGTGAACACATGTGTTCAGGTATTTTACAATTGAATTAATGAACAGTCAGGGCTTGTGCCGACGAATTAGCGCATGTACAATGGGTCGGACTGTCGCACGTACGCACATTGAAAACACACCTGATGTTGAAACTTTGTCAAGCGGAACACTATTGGACTCAAATAAAATAAAAATGAAAACAGTAAAGTTTGAAGCTCAAGAAAATTGTCGATGGATCAAAAGAATTGATATAAGATATTTTTATATAAAACAATATAGAGAAATATATTCACGCATGTTTAAAAAAAGCAATTAAATAATATATTCTTTGCTTTATAAGATAAATGTAACTTTTGATAATTGGTAACACCAGTGAACGGTGGGAATCATTTCAGAAATACAAGTCATCTTATGACAGCATTATATTGAGTGCAAAGTTAAATAAGCCAATTTCAGGTTATTATGTTTACATTTCATTTATAAAGTTAATACAATTTTGTGGTTTCTTGAGAAAATAAGTAGAGCACTAAAGTGCCTGACTGTTGCATATCACCATGTCAACAAGGCATGGAAATAGCACCACGTTGGCAGAATTTGATGTATTACCACCATGCAGCTGTCATAAATCAAGCTGGTGTCATAAAATAGTTGTTCGTGCTTGTTTCTGTGAAGTCGTCTCGCCCATTTTCTCAAAAGTGTAGCCTGTGCAACCTTATCGTTGATAATATGACTGTACATTTGATGTTTTTCTGTACCACTTATGACGCACAGCGAAAGCGGCTGTTGGAACGTGTTTTTAACCGTATTGGTATATTCCGATTTACGGCATTTTTTCAATGAGCACCTTTGGGCACACTGTATCTTTGCTGAAACTCAGCCCAGAAAATGAACATGAGCGATTCTTAAACTTTTCTATCACGATGGCCGCTTTTCAGCTTTTAAAAATTAATGTGTAGTAAATTACATATTTTCACTATCTTTTCATTTCTCATGAAATGATTTTTGAACGATGCGTATGTATCTTACAATTTAATCACGCTCGCCATTCGGCTACTCTCATGATTAGGTGAGGTTAACCTTACACTTATGTAAAATACTATTCACTAGATAATTTACTCTTGAATTTCGATTTCGTCAAGAGAACCTCAGTGAATAGTCAGGGGTAAAAACGAATCGCTCATACATGTCACTGAATTTTATCAATATGTTGACATTTGCTGTCACACTGTTTATTGCTTATGTAACTTTATGGTGATATTGCCAATTGCCAAAATGATATTCTATAGGTAAGTCTTCATAACTTCAATTATCAGAATGTTTATTCTTAAAATGTACCTATTCATTACTTCAATATATTTTATCTGGTTGCTATAAACAATGTATGTACAATATGCTGTGAAACTGTACTTTATTCTGATTGCTTGCTGTATATATGATCTGCTCTCCTACCCTGGAGGAAATAAAAGTATATATATATATATATATATATATATATATATATATATATATTTGGGATCTACTGTTATCAATTTCATCTGGAACAGACAGTAATAAAACAAGCAGATTATATGTCTGCAGTATTTATTATAACAGAATACACAACATACTGCACTAGGAGGAGAGTGTTTACAACTAGAAATGAAATAAAATACAAAATAAATAAATTTTGACATGGTATTTTTCCTTTATGATAAAAATTTAACCTCGCTCGTGGAGAGTTTAGAACAATTCAGTCTCGTCATATTTATATGAAATCAAGGCTAATTTTTAAGAATAATTATTTATATAAAGAAGAACAGAAATGAGATTATTTTCACTTTACAATAAATACAAAATCGTGTGTAAGGACAACACCGGATAATAGTAAAAGAAATTAAACATATATTCTATATATTTTTTATAATTGTCTGATTAAATCATAATGCAATACTTAAAATAACCAAGATACGCCGTCATGTGTGCGTACTAAGAAGACAATGAATAAATATGTCGAACTTTACAATGACAACAGGTGATATCGATTCTTTTGTTATGAACTCAATCAGGTGGTAATCGACTACGTCACTTCCGGTTTAAACAAAAATGTCGACTCGATCAGGAATTGCGACAATTTGGCAAAGTTATCGGCTGTGTTCCCGCTGAATACGTTGGTTTTAATCAAATAATGGCATGGATATGCATGATCATATTATAATCTCACATAAAATTGGTATATTTAAGGTTTTAAGAACATCGTCTGTTGATCGTTAATGCCATATATTAATTCACTAGCAACACGGCATACACGGGCTTCGCATTAAACCTTTATAGAATCTAGAATTAACTATGCTGTAGCAAACGGTTTATCATGCGTACTGTAGTATTGTAGAAACTAGATATATGTTTTTGGAAATAAAAAAGAGAACTCGCATGCACGGTTTTGGTATTCATACATGAATCAACTTCTAGTTGTTACATTCTATCGTAAAATGTAAACTTTAATAATGTTTAATCCAGGTAAAAGCCAGCTTGTAAATTGAATATTAAAAATAAAAGACTGAAAACAATATTCGCGTTTCCGTGCTGAGGAGTGAATTTAAATTCCAACGTAGTTTGTCAGTATGGCACATTGAAATTGTATTGGACCCTACTTCCTTTAAATCATTGAACACTATAAATCCGAGTGAAAAGTTATTGAGTTACTGTTGTACTAGATTTTGCGACGAAGTGTAATTCGAATGCAAAAAAACACACGCTAAAACCTATGTTACAATTAACGTCATTTAACTTGCTTGTAGCCTTTGTGCAATCTCCAAGAAGATTCGTCGTTCCATACCCTTACATACAATCTCTGCCATCACAAAAAAATCCTTCCAGATGAATTTTTGGGTTTATGTTTATTATGAAAAGTAATACAATCTTCTATTATATTTATGCCCCCCTTCGAAGAAAAGGGGGTATATTGCTTTGCTCATGTCGGTCTGTCGGTCTGTCGGTCGGTCGGTCCGTCCATCAGGTGGTTGTCAGACGATAACTCAAGAACGCTTGGGCCTAGGATCATGAAACTTCATAGGTACATTGATCATGACTCGCAGATGATCCCTATAGATTTTGAGGTCACTAGGTCAAAGGTCAAGGTCACGGTGACCAGAAATAGTAAAATGGTTTTTGAATGATAACTCAAGAACGCATACGCCTAGGATCATGAAACTTAATGGTTAGATTGATCATAATTTGCAGATGACCCCTATTGATTTTGAGGTCACTAGGTCAAAGGTCAAGGTCACGGTGACCCGAAGTAGTCAAATGGTTTCCGGATGATAACTCAAGAACGCATACGCCTAGGATCATGAAACTTCATGGGTAGATTGATCATGACTCGCAGATGACCCCTATTAATTTTGAGGTCACTAGGTCAAAGGTCAAGGTCACGGTGACCCGAAATAGTAAAATGGTTTTCGGATGATAACTCAAGAACGCATATGCCTAGGATCATGAAACTTCATAGGTAGATTGATCATGACTTGCAGATGACCCCTATTGATATTGAGGTCACAGGGTCAAAGGTCAAGGTCACGGTGACCCGAAATAGTAAAATGATTGTCGGATGATAACTCAAGAACGCTTTTGCCTAGGATCATGACACTTCATAGGTACATTGATCATGACCCGCAGATGACCCCTATTGATTTTCAGGTCACTAGGTCAAATGTCAAGGTCACAGTGACAAAAATAGTATTCACACAATGGCTGCCACTACAACGGACAGTCCATATGGGGGGGGGGGGCATGCATGTTTTACAAACAGCCCTTGTTTTAAAATAGTGTATAAGTTTAGGTTCCTGGCAGACCTATGAGTGGAGGTTAACGTTTTTGGTCACGTGAGCAGTATAAGTTATTGGCTTATATAAATTATTTTCCTTTCTTAAAGCTTTAAGAAATTGAACAATACTATTGCCACGACTTGAACTTAAACGAGAAATGCTCTTTGTGGAAAAGATTCTCAAAATACCGCTTAATCGTTAACTTGAAGTATCCGTGATCTGTTTTGAGGAGATCCCTAAAATTACCGATTAATCGTTAATTTGAAGTATCAATGATCTGTTTTGACACTATCCCTTAAATTAGATTTAACATGGCAAACGTTGGAAATATATATATTTTGATCATACAGATCGGACTATTTAAAAGGTATATGCTATTGATTATTTCTCATGCGAATATATTGTTAAGGGTGTATTTTTTTTAAACGCTTAGACGAACTAAATATGACTTGCTTTATTAAATTGATACTCAACTACATAAGTATGCAATATATAATCTTTCACCATCAGGTCGTTTTCTCATATTGTGTATTGCTTTGAAGGGGCCTTTTCACAGATTTTGGCATATTTTGAAGTTTGTCATTAAATGCTTGATATTGATAAATGTAAACATTGGATCTAAGAAGCTCCAGTAAAAAATCAAGAATATAATTAAATAAAAGAAAAAAAGTAAAGCTCAGCAGGTTTCAAACCAGTGACCCCTGGAGTCCTGGAGTAGAAACCAATTAGACCGCTCGACCATCCTGCCAAGTATGTATGACGGACGTATTTGATACTTTACATAAGCAATCTTCGTAGTTTCACAAAATGAAACGACAACAACAGAACTCTCCAAATTATTCAATCGTTTCGCGTTGCAACGCTTTATAATTTTCAGGTTTTTAAATCGTCAAAAGATGCATATAATGGATATATAAGAGCATGGTAAATGTTCAGTTTTACTGTTTCCTCACGCATATCACAACTCAAACGAAAATTAGGGAATCTGAAACAACTTTTTTCAATTTTGTCAATTTTCCAAAACGTGAAAAGGCCCCTTTAATAAATAATTATTAAAAAAGATAGTAAAATCATACATGATTTAGTGAATTGTCATATAATAAAGCTTTTAAAAAGTGGTTTAGGTAAAAAAAATATTAACGATGTCCTTTCAATTTCTTAATTTGTATATTATTGTGAAAAATGTGTCTGCACTGTGTTAAAAGTAAAATACTTGTCAAGCCGCTATATCATCTATTATTTCCTTTAAGTATGTGTTTTCTTTTTTTCATGATGTTAATTACACTACACAGAAACGTTTTCTTGTTTTATCACTTAAATGTTTAGTGGATGTTTCAGTAGCCATGTATTTAAAAAAAAAATTGTCAACAAATTGCCCCCTTCATTTTTGCCCAAACAAACGGAAATTTGTATAAAAAGTATGGTTTAAAAAATGATTGTAATAAAATAGTTCACAGTGACTCTCACTGATAATGTCATATTTGTGACAGACAAAACCTCAGCAATCAGCACAGAGAACAACATGAAATTCTGGATATTTAAAAAAATGCGTTTAATGATCATGCATCTTACATGTACAAGCGCAGAAAGTGCATGACAAGCTATTTGCTGTTTGTCAGCGATTTTAAGAAAAGGCGGTCGTTCTCATTGTTTTTAATAATGAGCGTATGGACTTTTTAAGCTTGTGAATTGGTAATTAGAGTAAATTATATGTTGTTAAAGCCATGTAATATCTTAACTACATACGTTTACGAAGTCCATTAATGAAAACAAACATCGTCTGACGAACAAACACGTCTGGAAATCGTTAACAACGCTAATGTTTTTATCTGTTTTTAAGTATTTTATGTTTTACACGACACGATATTTGAAAAATATTTGTTACAAAAGCTGGCTATTTTGAGTGAGAATGTAAATAAAAAAAATCGTTTATAGATCGCAGTTAAATCCTCGTACATTGCCTTCAATCTGCCAATTTGTAAACAGATGCATCGAAAGTAAAGACATAAACTTTCAAACATCAAAATAACCTGTAAACAAGGCACTTTCCCATGCATAACGGAGTTTTTCCGATACACTTGGTGTTTATCTTGATTTTCGCTCTCATATTCAATTTAAGCTTTGTAAATTGTGTCCATTTGCAACAATAGAAGTATTCAAAACGCCGTATCAATTTTGAATGAATCTGATAACCGTTGAAATTAAAAATTCGAATGGACAAAGCCACCACTGAGATCTTTACCAGGCTTAATATAAAAAATGAAAAAGTCAGTAAGGTTAGAGGATGATTTTCAATCATATATCAATCATTTCCATGGCGCGAAATAGTTCACGTGTTGAACATCAAAACTTGTGCGTGTATTTTTCCCAACACCTTGAGGGGATTTTCGAATTCCAAAGGATAGGGTAGCTCAGTTTCGCGATGGAATGCCTGTTTTATGTAATAGAATTGTTGATAAGTATTTCCACCTGTCACTTTTGGAAATAAATATTGATTTTACCTCTTTGTTGCTGTTTCCTGGAGTTCAACGTTTCCCATTTATCAGTATTTGCCACAAGAGGAATGTGAGCATTTGTTCAATTAAACCCGTATTTAGCCAGAGGGGTTATCACGTGACAGTCATTACGGCGACGCCCATGCCGAGACAGTTTTTTTGCCGTTTTATACCCTTCTCTATCTCTATATATCGACTTGAGTTGCTGCAAAAGGTCTTAGCAAGATCACACAATTACAGCTCCCACTAAGAACAGGATCACACAATTACAGCTCCCACTAAGAACAGGATCACACAATTACAGCTCCCACTAAGAACAGGATCACACAATTACAGCTCCCACTAAGAACAGGATCACACAATTACAGCTCCCACTAAGAACAGGATCACACAATTACAGCTCCCACTAAGAACAGGATCACACAATTACAGCTCCCACTAAGAACAGGATCACACAATTACAGCTCCCACTAAGAACAGGATCACACAATTACAGCTCCCACTACGAACAGGATCACACAATTACAGCTCCCACTAAGAAAATTGGTAGCGAGTGAAGTAGAAATATCGAGCGAATATTAATACAAAATTTACGCTAATCATTTTCTTGCTGACATGGCTGAATATTTAGCGGCATTTAACTAATTAATAATAGTATTAAAGGGTATACAAACGTCGGAGAAAACCTGTCTCGGCATGGACGTCACCATCTTATGGGTTATGTGATTACCCCCTCTTTTAGCGAATCAGATCATCAAAACAACCTGATTTGTAGACGTCCCATACACACAATTGTGAGTAATCAGGGTTTTTTTAGGCCCGATTTTTTTTTGGAAATGTCTTATGCGTATTTTATTTCAATTTTAATTCAGTTACATCTTACAAAGAATTATATGATTTTGTTCTTTTAATTTGAATGATTATAAAGATTTATATCAAATTTAGTATTTCCCTTATCAGTGGACTTTTCGTGTTAAAAAATGGCAAATGAATTTATTTTCCCAATTTCATGAAAATGCCGCTAAAATTCCCAATTCACAAGCCATGGGCCATCTTCCCAAAAAGTGGAAAAAAACCTGGTTATGATATGTAAATGATAATAGACTTATGTAATACGAGGACATTTTCTTGCTTTTTTTGCAGTAAAGGATTTTGGGATCGGTCTTTGTCCGTCGTCCGTCCGTCCGTCCACATTTGGTTGTAAACACTCTAGAGGTCACATTTCTTGTGCGATCTTCATGAAACTTGGTCAGAAGATTTGTCCCAATGATATCTCGTTCAAGTTCGAAACTGTGTCATGCTGGATCAAAAACTAGGTCACTAGGTCAAAAAAAGAAAAACCTTGTGAACACTGTAGAAGTCACATTTCATGCCCAATCTTCATGTAACTTTGTCAAAATGTTTGTCTTAATGATATGTTGGTTTAGTTAAAAAGTGGTTTCGGTCCGTTGAAAAACATGGCCTCCAGTGGGCGGGGCAGTTTTCCTTATATGGCCATAGAGAAACCTTGTAAACACTATAGAAGTCACAATTTTTGCCCAATCATCATGAAACTTTGTCAAAACATTGGTTTTATTGATATCTCGGACGAGTTCGAAAATGGTCCAGATCGGTGAAAAATCATGGCCGCCAGTGGGTGGGACAGTTTTCTCCATATGTATATAGTGAAAACATGTGAACACTCTAGAAGTCACATTTTTGGCCCAATTTTCATGACATTTGGTCAGAACATTTGTTTCCTTGATACGGGAGTTGAGTTCGAAAATGGTTTCGGTTCGTTGAAAAACATGGCTGCCAGGGGGAGTTGGCACATTTTTTTTATATTTATATAGTAAAAAAGCTTGTGAACACTCTAGAATTCACATTTTTTTCCAAATCATCATGAAACTTGGTGAACATATTAGTTTTATTTATATCTCAGATGAGTTTGAAAATGGTCCGGATCGGTAAAAAAACATGGCCGCCAGGAAGGGGGGAAGTTTTGGTATATGACTATAGAGAAACCTTGTGAACACTTTAGAAGACTTATTGTTTGCTTAATCATCGTGAAACTTAGTCGATACATCGGTTTTATCGATATCTCGGATAAGTTGGAACTTGGCTCAGATCGGTGAAAAAAAACAACACTTTTGAGCTCACCTAATTGCTCAGGTGAGGTTTTAGGGTTGGTCTTTGTGCCCCGTCCGTCTGTCCGTCTGTACACATTTGGTTTGTAAACACTCTAGCATTCAAATTTCTCGAGCATTCTTAATCAAAGTTGCTGAGAAGCTATATGGCCACAAGATCTCAGTCAAGTTTGATAATGAGCAAAATCGCACAATAAATGATATATTATTGCCCTTAGATTGTCAAAATTTTCATTATATTATACAAAATCCCTGGAAACACTCTATGGGAGGTCACAATGTTTCAGATTTTATGAATCTTGGTCATAATATTAATTTTTGTAAGAAAATTTGATGTTTGGTCATAAGGGGTCAAAATATAGGTCATCAGGTCAAATCTTACAAAACCTTGTAAACACTCCATACGCCAGAGTTTTGGCTCAATAATGATGTAACTTGGCCAGGATGTTTGTCTGGACAATATCTAGGTCAAGTTTAATGTTTGGTAAAGATTGAATGAACCGACTCCTCTCAGGTGAGCGAACTAGAGTCATCTTGGCCCTCTTTTTTAACCAGATACATCGAGTATTCATCTGGCATGTTGATGGTTTCGTAATTACGTCTTCGTTTCATGTTTGTGTTGCTATTGGACAATTTCTTGTTCAGAAAACAAGAGCCGATTATTTGTTTCCGACTGACTTAAACAATTTATGACAGATCTACACATACGTCTGTGTCATACATTCAAGATGCAACCATTTTTTTATACGCCTTTCACGTAGAAGACAAAAGTAACCGAATTTATTTCAGGATTCATATGTTGACCCCAAAAAACGGTAATGCCAAAAACCCACCACTGAGTCATGGTTAAAAAAAATACAGATTTTAATGTATATCTTAATCTTTTAATTATTTAAATTATATATTTTAACATTCCGCCATATTTTCTCAGTTCTACGCTATTGCTACCATATGACTCGCGTCATGAAAAAATATTTCTTATGCCGAATGCGGTCAGCGTAGCATTAGACCATGCCTGCGCATGCGCCACAAATATTCAGAAGCAACGCTGTCCGCCTTTCGTGGCTTTACAGCTGCGGAAGAAGCTTCTGACCAGACTGCGTATGGCATTAGACCCATATTTGTATGACACTGCTCGTTTGGTGTATACCGTGTCCTCGACATTGCTCATAATACCAATTAGTCTTTTGGGACTGTAATTTTCGTCTACAACCGAACACTGAAGTAAGATAATGTTCCAATTAGAACGTAAGCTTGGTTTTTATTTTTACCGGTTTGCATTATTGATGTTCCCAAACAGTTTGTCTCTTTTGGTGATGGTGAGATGGATAATTGCACTTTTGGTACGTTTCGCAGTGCAAACGTACTCCGATGAAATGAAGACATGTACACAGATTCACGGTTCAGTGACATGGAAAACCAGCGTTAACGTTTTGGGAAAATGCATGTGCGTAAATTTTTGTCCCAGAATATCATGTGCAGTTCACACAGGATAATCAGGGACGATGCTTTCGGCTTTATATGGAATTTTTTAAAGAAGTCTCTTATAAACACATATCCAGTCAATCGGAAATCGTCGTCATTGATTAGCCAGTGTGGACTTCACAGGCTAATCTGGGACGACACTTAACGCACATGCAACACTCTCTAACCAATTGTTATGTTCTATGTCTGTTATCGCCTTATTATACAGCATGTTTAGTTCTGGTCTTACCTACCCCATGGTCCAGTTCCTTAACTTGCAAAATTCTAAATAATTGCGATATCAATATTATAATTATTAAAACGTGCTATATCTTTCTATCCTTGTTCATGTACAGATGTTTTTCACAAAACATGAAAGCAAATCTGTCGTAAAAAGTGTACCCACTATACAATTGTGCAACAATCTTGGAGTAATAACCAACGATTTATGGAAATGCGAATCGGAACTTGCAAAATTACACTCTCGCCTGATAGTTGCGTCTGTTATTTTATCCTTTATGTGTTAACCAGTTTCATAACATAGAGTGCTTTCAGCACTGAATTACAGAAATGAAGTACTGAGGTCCTTTCGATACCCCCCTTCCCATAATATGCCCTAGTATGTACTTGCCGCTTACAATTCAATATATAACATTTATTAATGTATGTATGTTTTTCTTAATACAATTTTAAGTTATCTAACATATGTATTTTATTTAGCGCACTACATGATGGGCATATAATCCATGCAAAATATTATTGAAATAACTTTTTTCCCTTTCGGACAATGCAATTTAATCGTTTGCTAGTCAACTTAACATGAATGAATGGCATGTATGATAAGGTTGTCTTTTTTATTATTTTTATTATTTCGAATAACGCACTTTAGTGTGTGTTTTTTCATCCAATGTGTTAATAGGGGATACATATTTGTCAGTTTTAATAAACGGTAATATTAAAAAGATGTAATGAAACAATATAATGTCTGCAATGCTTAGCAAAAAATCAAAGGCAGAATAAATACACAAATACAATATAACCCACAATGCATTATCTGTATATCCATATGATTCTAGTGTAAATTGCTTTACAATGATAAAGATATGTATTGATATAAAGATCGTTGTTCTTTACAATGATAAAGATATGTATTGATGTAAAGATCGTTTTTCTTTACAATGATAAAGATATGTATTGATATAAATATCGTTGTTATATGTATTTGAGCACTCGTGAATGCAAAATATAAAATGTCGTTATCATCCATGTACAACAAAAAAGTACAATCTACCGGATTTGTCGCTAAAATGATGCTTTATTTACTTATTTATGAAGAGTCATACATGGTTTCGATTGACACTCTGTTGTAGGAATACATCTTCAGAAGAAATCTAATGGTTCATAAAAATACAGCGTCATCATTAACAGAAATTGCCTCATTTTAGCTCACCTGATTTATAGCGACTTGCTCACGGTGATAAGGACACCCTTTTGTTTGTCGTTCGTCAGCCTTATTCGAGATTTACCTTGTGAACATTCTGGAGGCTACATTTCATGAAACATTATCAAAACGTGTTCCCATGTCATTACGCGGCCGAGTTCAAAATTTGGTCACGTAGGGTAATCAACTATGTTAGGAAAAAAGCTTGTGAACACACTAGAAGTCACATGTTTACCTAATAATCATAACACGTGCCCGTAACATTTCTTCGAGTGATAAATCATCCGAGGTCGAAAACGGTTCCGGTCCGTTGAAAAAAATGCCGCTAATGGGGTTGGACAGTTTTGCTTATATGTCAATAGTAAAATCTTTTGAAAACTATAGACATCACATGTTTTGCCCAATCGCTATTAAACTTAATGATATCACGGCCAACTCTAAAATGGTTCCGATACGACGAAATGAATGACCGCCAGTGGGTCGTGCACTTTTATTTAAATGGCTAGAGTGAAAGAATGTGAACACCTAGAAGTCACATGTTTGCCCCAAATAATGACTCACTATAAGCACAATTATTTCGATGATATCTAAGACGTATCAAAGCCATGTTCGAAACTGTTTCCGGTCGTTGAAAAACATTACACACATTTTGTTTGTAAGACTATAATAACGAAACTTACTCAGATAATGTGTTCTAATGAAATTGAAGCCGAGTTCGACATCGTTCCGGTCCGTTGAAAACTTCTGTCGGTTTCCTTTATATTACTAAAATTAAACCTTGTGAGCACTGTGGAAGTTACCTTTTTTGTTCATAGACCATTCACGGAACATTTGTTTTAATGATATCTTTACCGAGTTTGAAAATCATGGATGCCCATGCGACGGGGAAGGTCTCAGATAAGCTTAAGCGTAACCTTGGTAACTTTTAAGAAGGAACATTTTGTCAATAAAAATGATTGTCGCTCAGAACATTTGTTCTAATTATATCTTGGCGGTGTTGCAAAGGGTTATGGTTCGTTGAAAAACACGAATGAGATGGGTGCACACGTTTTTATTATTTGGCTGTAATTAAATATTGCGTACATTCTAGAAATCATGTCATGAAACTTGCTCAGAACTTACCGACTTACGGTTTCCAGGAAGAGCTATTAACTGGTTCATTTACTTACAAAATAGCTGCTAGGGGCGGGTCGGCAATTTTTCTTATTTCGATTTTGTGAGACATCACCAGCCCGTGTGGGTCTCAGGTGAGCGCTATGTGACGAGTGTTTCTCTTGTTATCGATTATGAACGACAAAGCTAGAAACATCCCGTTGATGAGGACCACATTAAGTTCAACGAGGGAACCGATTGCTGCTGCTGGTAGACGAATGGACGGATCGCATGTCCTGTCAGAATCAGCCGTGTACGAGCGCCATAAGTCAATACAGACAAGTCATTAAGTATGAACACCTCCTAGTTGGACAAACGTGCGACATTGCTTTTTGCGTTATATATTAATGCGGGATAACACGAGATATGTGTAGAGTTTGACTGATTCGAGGTTTTGAGAGATTGTTTAGCAGACTGTGGTTGTTTATCGGCACGTAATGTTTTATTTAAAAATGTATGCATTTTGTATGATGTATTTATCGACAATATTCATAGGTGTTTTAATAAAGAAAAATTAAAACGAGGAACGTGGTAAGCAAACAATTCATCGAAGAAACAATTTTCAAACAATGACCAACTGTTCACTTAAAGATGTTATTTCCATTTAACTTTTAAGAATTTAACAATTACTTTTATTTTCGAATATGTCAAATTAGACAAATAAAGACCAATATTGTTTATTGTGAAGCGTTAAATATTTTACTGAAGCTTCTGTCAAACATCACTTACAAAAAAGGTTTTTGCAATACTTTTAAATAAGTATCCGTGTGAAACTCACTGAGGACGTATAGTAAATGTAGAAACAAGCTTCTTATTTCACAACATTATACTTTTTAATAAGTCCTAAGTAAATGTATTGTAATGTATCGAACATACATGAACTAACGGCATTGATGGGTTCTGCAAGATTATCTTTGTATAAACTTTGTATCAAATAACACCAATACCAATCTAGACGCGGGCAACATTTCTTGCATTATTTTCACAAATCTTATAATTTAAAATTTTTTTTATTAAAGAACGTTCAACACTCATATTTTTTAAAAGATAAATTGTTCAGTAACGCCCCGCTAGCCGATTGCAAAGAATGTGTCGTGAGACTCAGATATAGAGGATTAAAAACAATAGGGTGTACTTAATTCCCCCAATAAGGGGGAAATGAAATAGACGTTCCCCATAAAATAATGTTAATTCGAAGTTAAATTTATATTGACCATGCCATCGTGCTGAATACAGCGGTATTAATCTAAGATCGTAGGTCGAAGGCAAATTTAACCGTATGAAACCCAAATTTAAGGACAATATTAATTCCACTAAATATTAAGATTGTTATAAATGGCTGTACAATAGTATGCAGCATATATCAATGATAAGTATGCATTAAATGTTTTGATAAATAAATGCTCACCATTTTTGAATAGCTTGACTCTACAAAATCCATGCCAGTTCGGGTGTATGATATCCTAACAATATTTACAAATGGAAAACGACTATCACACACAAGATGTCAAATAAGACAAATCACGTAGAAAAGTACATGTACCCAATCTCGTTAGTCTTTCTTACTGTCTTTTAAAGCTTCGCAGTTTTCAGTTAACCCATTTATGCCGAGCGTCTAGAAAAAAGGCCTTGGCAAACCGCGTAGACCCAGATGAGGCGCTGCATAATGCGGCGTCTCATCAGGGTCTACGCTGTTTGCTTAAAGGAATTTCTGTAAGGAATATTCTTAATATTGAAATAAATATTAGACATCCCTAATTTTGGAAATAAATTGATCCAGTTTAGAAGGAAGAGAGAGTCCACAAGGCATAAATGGGTTATATTGATACATATAAACATTGGATCTAAAAAGCTTCAGTAAAAAAATCAAGAATAAAAATAGGAAAAAAAGTAGCCCGCAGCAGGGTTCGAGCCAGTGACCCCCGGAGTCCTGGAGTAAAAACCAATAAGACCGCTTGACCATCCTGCCAAGTATGTATAAGAGACGTTTTTTATACTTTATATAAGCAATCTTCGTAGTTTCACAAAATTAAACGACAACAACATAACTCTCCAAATTATTCAATCCTTTCGCGTTGCAACGCTTTATAATTTTCAGGTTTTTAGATCGTCATTAGATGCATATACTGGCTATATTAGACCCTGGTAAATGTTCAGTATTACTGTTTCCTCACAAATATCATAACTAAAACGAAAATGTGCGAATCTGAAACAACTTTTTTCAATTTTGTCAATTGACCAAAACGTGCAAAGATCCCTTTAACACAATTAAATGTTGATGCAATTAAGAAACAGTTTTCATTAACCAAATTGATAGCGACTAAAACTACAACATCAACAAGCTATTTCAAGGGAAGTGTGTCGGCAGCAAGTTACATGATACACCGGCCAATCGTAACTCGGTTGACTATAAACAATACAACTAAAATATCTCTGTAAGTTGTTATTTTCATATAACAAGTTTCAGTTCAACGATCAGTCATTGTTATTCTTTATTAGCGGTTTTAAGGTGGCTTCCAACAATGTCATCTCGTTTGACCGATTTTATCAATAATGATTGGTCGAATTTTACTCAGGCCGAGTAAATTGATTGTTAATTTGTTAAATCTCGTTTTCTGTGGGTGTTTCCTCTGTGTCGGGTGTTTTGCCGTGTTGGGCGAGTTTTGAGATTTATTGGCAAGAACCACGCTAAAATGGGCTAGCAAACTAACACAATAATCTTCCAATATTATACAGTCAATTAATTATTGCCGATTAATGTCGACCAAAGCGATCACATGCAATTATCGACGCGCCTAAATAATCATATAAATTACCAGGGGTACTATTAGTTTGTGTTGTCATTGGAAACCTGGAATTAACTCGACATAAACGCAACGCAACAGTAGTGCCCAGATTATGTTAGCAAACAGCTGTGATAAAGGCTCCTTGATATTGGTAATTGTATTCTTATTCAAAATCAAGTTATATACATGTAGTATTATTGTTTACATGGTATACGTTCATATAATAAGTAGTTGCTTTGCTTGGTATTTAAAGCGTATATGTTAACTATAAAATTGATTACGATTATAAGGTATGTCTCTGTTAATACGGACTCAATCTGATAAATGTATCTTTAAGATTGGATTCGTCATCGTGCAAAGCATAGTACTATTAATTCTTAGCGTGTTTATCCTAACTTCAGATTAATGGCGTCATAAAAATGGCTGTTACGCCATAATTTTCCTGCATTTTACTTTGTGTTTTTGATCGCATTTATTTTGGACTAAAAATTCCGGCGCTATTGCTTTCGTACATTCGACTTTTTGCACGTTTCAATTTTGTTCATTCGTTTATAAAATCATGTTTGTTCGTGTGATATATTTTTGTATAAATCAAGATTCGTCCTATGACGGGACACCATACTTTGCTGAAATATTTCACATATTAAGTACTAAATGTAAAACTATTGAATATTATATAGATATATGACGTAAATAGATTGTGTTCACTATTAGTCATTGATAATAATATCAAATGCATACTTGGGATGGCATTCTATAGCGGTATAAAACATTATTTCATCGAAAACGAAAAGAACTATTCCTTATAATCATCACTTTAAAATGTAAATGCGTTCATTAAATTTTCTACGTTTATTCAAAATATCTCTTGTGTGGTTAAAGTTATTATCCTATGGTTATTTGAAAGATCTGATGGTATATAATGTTTGTCAAATCATTTTACAGAACAACACTCTGTTTTTCAATTCCTTTTACAGCAAAACAATAGAAATGTATAGTTGGGCACGTGGTGTGGGGTTACGGTTACCTGAAACGTCACGAATAACTCTCAGTCAGTGTGTGCTTTCTTGAATTCCTAAAATCTATTCACCAATCTAATGGTGGGACTTTAGCCATAATTTAATACAAATAAATCTTCTCGAGCGCTGCAAATTCGACCTAAGTTATCTCAGATATCGTACGATTTGAATTCCCAGGCACAAACCTATATGTCAGACTACGGTGATTGGGGGGATATGCGAAATTCAATTACGTTTCCAAGACAAAGTCTGCTGTCATGTTGAATTACATTCGTAGGGGCTACTGGTTATGACAAAATCGTAAGCTAAGGGCGTCCTGTTGTATTGGCATCCGTGTTTGTCCTGTGTGCTTATTTTCTGTTATTGCATAAACTTAAGTGTTTTCATAATATTCATGTACTTAAATGTGGTAATTAATTAAAAATGAATGTGTTTAATGGAACTCCCATTGTGGGTTGTTGAACGTACGTTTTGTATGAGGACCAAAACAATAATGCTTTAACATTAAGTAAATGTTATAAAGTAACATATCTAAACAATTATGATAGGATTGTATTCGAAACGCGGAAATAGTAATTAACGTACTGATAAGCACATATTCAAACGCCTTTATTATCTACACAAAAACCGTTGAGCAAAAATCACCACTGCAGTTGTGGTAAATAAAAAAAAACATTTCAATACCCTTAAAACAATCTCTACATCAGCTGAAAACCATTTGTAAATCAATGTAGCCATACTAATGTGAACTAAACAACAACGATTCCAATCAAGTTTTATATATCAATACAGCCATGTTAGTTCTCAAAGTCAGAAAAAGTCTTCAGAAGTCCCAAACGAAATTCCATAAGAAACTGTTCATTAAACAAACCCACAAATCAATACACTGTGCCTCCAACGACCGAAACTCTAGTCATTCATAACAGTTTGTCAACGAATGACGCCCTGTCTGCCAATTGGAGACGATGCATAGAGACAGGACAAACCAGCGTTTGAAGAAGAAACTCTAATTCTTGTGTCAATAATCAAAAACTGTTTTGTATTTGCCAGACATCCTCGGAGAACGGAAGATGTTGCGGTAATTTTGATATACACGGTATTGATTTTTGGTCGTCGGATCATACGGATTGTCAATCACGTTAATGCCGTTATCCGAAGTCGAGCAAAATAATAGTTGAGCCTGGTGATAGGTAAACGCGGCTTAATAAATGTGTGGAAAGTGTCGTCCCAGATTAGCCCATGCCGTCCACACATGTTAATCAGGGACAATGCTTTCCACTTATATATGGTATTTTGTGCAAAATGGGTTAACTACTGAGCGGAGATTAAGTTTAGGCGGAAAGATTCGTCACTGATTAGCCGTTGCGGAACACTTGACGCACATGCAATAAGTCTCGTTTGCCCATACACGGCATTTTTTATGTTGTATGGCAAAAGTGTGTTCCGTGAAATAATATGTTAAATACGTCAAATGTAGCTCATAGAAATTAATATACATATTCAATTAGTAAATATGATTAGGCTGTGCGGAACACTTGACGCACATGCAATAAGTCTCGTTTGCCCATACACGGCCTTTTTTATGTTGTATGGCAAAAGTGTGTTCCATTAAATAATATGTTAAATACGTCAAATGTAGCTCATAGAAATTAATATACATATTCAATTAGTAAATAGGCTGTGCGGAACACTTGACGCACATGCAATAAGTCTCGTTTGCCCATACACGGCCTTTTTTATGTTGTATGGCAAAAGTGTGTTCCATGAAATAATATGTTAAATACGTCAAATGTAGCTCATAGAAATTAATATACATATTCAATTAGTAAATATTTATATGTTTTCCATAACCGAGTATTGGATTATCATTTGAATGCATAATACTATAAAAAAAAGCCCAATAGTTTGTTAAAAAAGTAACAATAGTTTGTATTCTGAATCAATAAACAATAATCCACATAAGTACGAGAATAAAATATTTTGTGTGAATGATTTTTTGTCTCTGTTTCAATTAAGCAAGCCTATATACTTGCTCGGTTGCGAATTTACGCTGACAAAATAATAATACGCTTTTTAACTCACCTGAACACGAAATGCTCTTTGAGAATTATTGTGATAAAACTTTCATGCGTTCGTCGAACATGTGTCCCGTTTAGCTTGGCGACAATAATTAGCTCGTTATCGCACTAGAGGTCACATTTTTCAAACATATATCGATCAGAATATTATTTTTTTCAAAATATTAATAATTAGTTCGAATCTGGATCACGTTTGTCCCAAATCTAGGTCACCAGTTTAAATCTGTGAGAAACTGTGTTACCACTATTGTGGCAACATTTACTCATCAATCTTGATTAAACTTGGTGTAAATATTTATCTTGATTATACTTATACTGAGTTTGAAACATGGGTCATGTGCATCAACACACAAGGTCACCAGGTCAAATTTGAAAAACAACAACATATAATTACTCTTTAGGTCACATTTATGACTCAATCTTGATGAAACTCGGTCATATGTTTATATTTACAAATGCTACAAATCCGAGTTCAAATCTGGGTCAAGTGCGTCCGAGAACTAGGTGACCGGGACTAAGAATAACTAAAGTGTCCATATTTTTTTTATCACAAACTTGGTTCGGACGTTTATCTCGGTAATACCTGGGGCAAGTTCGAATATACATGTATCCTGACCTAAGGTCACCAGGTTAATACCCGGCAATTGATTTTCCTTATACACAGGTAAGCGCTTTTAGGCCATCAGGTCTCTCTTGTCAACCGTTTAATTTGTAATGCATACAGTTGAAGGTTTTGCGCGCCTTAAAACTGCTTTAAGCTCAAAGGGCTTTACTTTGACCGTTTTAGAGCGGCGGTCTTAGTGTTTATAAGTATTTATGTTTTGTCAGGTGTTGATAATTGAAAGACAGATGGTTACAATACTGAAAGCCCAGAAGCATAATAAGGAGAGAATTTATTGTTTGTTCTGTATTGTTGTTATTTCTCTTTATTTTAATGCAAATGTCCATTTGCCAATCGATAGAACACAGCGTTAAATATACAACACATACTTATTTCTTTCCCGATAATGTTATTGAGTAACGTGGTCTTACATGTATATCATGTGTTACTATGTATTAATAATGTTATTACTTTTCTGTACAATGTGTTCAAAGTTGTATGCTCATTTAAAACTACTTGCGCTAATAATTTCATACACATTCAGATGTCTCTGTGAATGCTTCCATCACATTAAAGCGAGGTTTTATTCATGCAAATTCGTTAATCCCGACTTGGCGAAATCATAATTTATATGTATTGTTAAGAGTATTTCATTTCTCAGCCGCGGACTTATATCTACTGAAACGCGATGTATTGTGGGATTTAATGGAACAAACTACCATTGCCATGGGAACCCAACGGAAAGTATTATCTGAAATTGTCTTGCAATATCTTGCCAGAAATAAAGTGTATTTGAAATAATGAGTGATACGGTTTTCCGTCAAGATATCCATGAGATTGAGTGTTTTAACATGATTTTGCCATTTGAATTGTTACGGAAAAATCTAATACAAATTGTCACTTTGAAGCAAATATTGAATTACATGAAAAAGAAGATACTTCAGAAAGGGTGATGATTTAATTAAAATAAGACGGATAATAATACGGTATGCGTATTAAGCTCGGATGTCTCTGTAGACCAACTTTAAGAAATACTTTAGCAGGTTTAGCAGGTGCCTCATAAATCAGACTTGAAGTTATCTACCCATTATAACACACATAAAGCAATATGCTTACATTTCGACATACATATATGTTTCCAGAAATTACAAAATATGAATTGTGTGCAATTCTCCTGTGTAAGTACAAGCATAAAATTAATACACATATCATTGAACGGCTCTCATTATGAGAGCATTGATGCAAACCTTGTAAAATAACATTTCAAAAGATAAAAATACGTGTGTCTGAAACATGTATAAGTACATGTACCATTTTGTTTTAAGCAATCTTTTGTATCTTTATTTTCAATAAATGCACTTTTTATGTTTGCCTTTAATGATTATCATGTTTACCGTATTTATAGGCGCCTAAAATGCCAAACAAGCAGTACTGCTTGTGACAGGAACACGCAGACACTCAGACAAAACTCGATATTCTCTTGCTTGTGATTGTAAGTTGTTAAGAAATACTTAATGGCAAATAGCTTATTAGTTACTTCATGGTTAATAGCTATATAGTTACTGAATGGCAGATAGCTGAATAATAACTTCAAGGTAAATAGCTTAATAGTTACTTCAAAGATAATAGCTTTATAGATACTGCATGTCGAATAGCTTATTAGTTACTTCAAGGTAAATAGCTTTATAGTAACGCCATGGCTAATACTAATTATATTAGTTACTTTATGCTAAATAGCTTGTTCGTTACTTCAAGGTAAATAGCTTTATACTCACGTCATGGAAAATAACTTTTAAGTTTCTTAATGGCAAATAGATTATTAGTTACTTTATGGCAAAAAGCTTATTAGTTACTTCATTGCAAATGGCTTATTAGTTGCTTAATGGCAAATAGCTTATAAGGTACTTCATGGCAAATAGCTTATGAGTTACTACAGTGCAAATAGCTTATTAGTTATTTCATGGCATTTCGCTTATTAGCTATGTTTATAGTGTTTTGAAGCACGCTTGATGGATATCTCGACAACGTTATTTTGAGGAAGTTAAGAGACTTACTTACGCAAGGACTTTGACAGAAATTACTTGTTTGGCCTCATCACGTTTGACTGCAATGTCTTGTTGAAAAGATGACAAGTTCAAATAAATGCCATCTCTTACGACTTAAGACGGCGCTTTCCTTTCTGGTTTACTCTGGGATATATATGATAAGTAATTGTATTTATGGGAACATCTAATGGAATTCAAATGGTTTTGTTTGTTTACTTCAGTAAGATCAACACATATATTCTTAACATGCAAATAATTTGAAATGCCAACATTGATTGACGTGAAGATTTTATTTTTGTTTGCAAAAAACAGTGTTGTTTCCTAATTTGCTTTGATGATAACAATAATAACAATGAATAATAAAAAAGGCAATATTATATATTATATAAATATTTTAAATTTATATTTAAATATATGTTTAAAAAGTATTACTAAAAATATAATAATAATAGTTATATTACAAATGATGGTCCTGAAAACGGTGATATCATTTTTGTTGCAAATGATGATGGTGATGTTTGTTATTTGTCGGCATCGATTATAACAGAAAAGAACAAGACATAAATGAATAACGTTGCGTACGTAGTACATCGTCTCTCTTAACCATGTTATATTATACATATCAAAAGGTCATGTTAAAAGAAAGTGATTATACAGTAATAATTAGTGCACATAACATATGACATTATACATGAAAGGGTTGTAAGCAATCGCAGTGTTAAACAATACTAGTGTGAGTGTGGCAATCGATTTTGATGTTGTTTAGATTTATGGAAACTAATCCAAAATGGAGAGTGGATAATCGAACGCATACCATGTGGATGAATAAGAATAATGAATATGCTAATAATACTAATCGTTCACATTTGTGCATAGATCAACTATGGCAACACATTTAACTTTCAGACACGTATATTTCACATCTGTATAAAATTAGATATTAGTTATGACTACGACTATGATTGTGGCGGTGATAGTGGAAAGTCCTGTGATTCATATTTATTTCTGTTTATTTCTATTGCGAATGTTGATGTAATTGCACAAACACTATTGCGTGTTTTATGCAACAACAGCAATACTATAACTTTTACGATTGAAAATATCCCCGTAGAGACTGAATATTTAGAGGCCGCGATTCACTGTATTTGTAATGTCTCTGGGTTCCACGAATACCTGCCATTAGTCTGTCAGGTTTTAACATTATCGGGGTCGTTAAACACTTGGATTGGCTCGATTGATTGAGGTTGCATTATATTAATAGGAAACAAAGGTTATACAAATACGCGAAAAAAAATGCATGTACTTATAACAAGTGGTTTGATGATAACAATCGTGTTTATATGATACATTTATGGATATCAGTGCTAACAATTGATTGAAATATTGTTGTTGCTTTCAATGCATGCCAATTCTTCAATGAAACTAATGAAATACTAAATTTACTTTGAATCGACGTTGAACGCGACAATTACAGTATTTCGTGGAAATTTTCTTTTTATGTTTAAGTATAATTTGTGCTAAATGATGCCTGAATACATACATGCGACGTGATTGTGTTTCAAATTAACGTTTATATGGCATACACTTGTTTTGCAAATCAGCGGTATTGAGCTTATGACTGTAAAAATATCGAGTGATTTTCTTGACAATGTTTTATTTTCTATGTCATCAACATCAATCACATTACTCAATACATCATTATTTTAAAACTATCGAGTGATTTTCTTGACAATGTTTCATTTTCTATGTCATCAACATCAATCACATTACTCAATACATCATTATTTTAAAACTATCGAGTGATTTTCTTGACAATGTTTCATTTTCTATGTCATCAACATCAATCACATTACTCAATACATCATTATTTTAAAACTATCGAGTGATTTTCTTGACAATGTTTTATTTTCTATGTCATCAACATCAATCACATTACTCAATACATCATTATTTTAAAACTATCGAGTGATTTTCTTGACAATGTTTTATTTTCTATGTCATCAACATCAATCACATTACTCAATACATCATTATTTTAAAACTATCGAGTGATTTTCTTGACAATGTTTCATTTTCTATGTCATCAACATCAATCACATTACTCAATACATCATTATTTTACACCTTCGGCTGTAAAACGATCTCGTGATCTGAACCAGCAGTCAAGTCAGGTACAGCAAAAAGGAAACTGAATGCATGAAATGATTCATATTTGACTTGCAAGCAGGGATGATGGTCGTGAATTAATGTATTTCTAAAGAATTTTTCATCCATAACGTTGTGATAGTTAAACAAGTTATTCATGCAAACTAATTACTATACATAATAGTGACAGAAGATAAGCATAAGATTAGATACATATACAGAATGCTCATGACAATACACCGACCTCTAACAATTATTTTATTGCTGCTGATATTCATATTTCAAATATAAAAAAAACATCGTCTCGAAATTGTGTTATCTGACCGGTCATTGGAGCAGTCAATATTCCTTTGATTTGTTTTAATTCGGCATAAATGTGTAACATTTTGTTTTAAATATATTGAAGATTAAGATTTTTTATAAAGGTATCAATGTCCGTTGGTGTACTTTTAGAATTAAATGCCATTCAGGCATGCACACTGATTCTTACCTTACCCATATCCCTCGCTAACGACATTAGTTAATAATAAGTTATCATTCTCAGCTAAAATATTGTTTTCACGATAAGTCATACGTTAAGAAATTAAATTGAGAACTTATATCTAATAATACACAATATCAGAGCTATCTCAGTCAATTTTCGATGTTTGTTTGTATGACATTCTTGTTAGTGGTATGTATGCTAAAATTGGTATACATAAACACATAGTGTCGAGACATCTATAATGATAACGATTAATTCTTATAAAAGGCATACTTTGTAGAGGCATTCTATTCAGTTTCATGGCACGTTAACACTAATGTTTCTCTTAATTCATCAGTAAACAGGTTGATTTCGTTTATTGAAGTATCTATTAAAGTGAAATACACCACTAAACATGTCGCATGCGTGTTTAATGTATTTTTAAAAAATATATTGTAATATTGCTGTTGTTATGTTTGTCAACTCCTTTCACAGCAAAACGGAAGAAATGTTAAGTTGAACAAGACGTGTTTCATTACCTGTAGCATCACGAATCACCCATAGTCAATGCAGCACGTTCTTTACTTCCTTAAATATATTCACCACACATCTAGTTATTGGACCTTAGCCATACTTTATGGGACTAATAGGAACTATTCATTGTAATCTATTTGTAACACGAAAACACAATAAACACAAATAACGACTGCATATTCTATAAATACAGCACATTGAAATAATCTAGACAACATTTTAACATCTACTTTGAAACATTTTTAAAACAAATAAGTCATACCTTTGTTAACAAAAACGGAGCCAACACAATATCAAAAAAGCCATGTTCGTTCTCGAATTCAGCAAAGGTCTTAGGAAAATTGCCAAAACACTTAAAAAAAATTCATTAAACAAAACCTACAAATCAATATGATGTGCCTTCAACGACCGAAATTCTAGTCATTCATTATAGTTTGTCATCGAATGACGCCCTGCCTGCCGATGGGAGACGATGCATAGTAACAGGAAAAACCAGCGTTTGAACAAGAAACCCTAATTCTTGAGTCAATAATCAAAAACTGTATTGTATTTACCAGACATTCTCGGGGAACGGAAGACGTTATGGATATTTATATACACGGTATTGGTTGGCGGACCATACGGATTGTCAATCACTATAATGCTGTTACCGGGGGTCTTTTCCAAAGACGAGCAAAATAACAATAAATTATATGACCTGTCTGTCTGCCTGGACAGAGTATGTTCAATAAGACGAATGCAGCTTATTGTTATGCATATTCATATTTTAAATGATGCTTATTTGTATTTATATAAATATTTTACTAGTAAATATTTAATATTTTTCGTGAACATTATTTGAATAGTCTTGATTAACTTTTTCCTCTGTTGTATTCGTGAGGCAAACTAAAATTTATGTTGAGCACACCATTAAACATAAAACACTTTCTTATTATGTCCTTAAACTTTTTATTGATTTACGGGGACTAAGAGGTATATCATGCTTAACTATGTATGTATAATTTAATGAATTTTCTGTTTAATGTGTCCACACAGTCTTTTGCACATGTGTTTCTGTTTGTGATAATAAATTCATGCCAATTAAGATTTCTCTGTGAATGCTTTCATAGCATTAGAATTTGTAGTTTTTTGGCATGCAAATACGTTAATCCTGATCTGGCGAAATCATAATTTATTCGTATTGTTAAGCGTATTTTCTTTCTCTGCCTCTGAAACGCGATGTATTGTGGGATTTAATGGAACAAAGTACCATTCCCATGGTAACGCAACGGAAAATATTATCTTAAATTGTCTTGCAATGTCTTGCCGGATATAAAGTGTATTTGAAATAATTAGTGATGCGGTTTTCCGTCAAGATATCAAGGAGATTGAGTGTTCGAACATGATTTTGCCATTTGAATTGTTACCGAACAATCTTTTTCAAGTTGTCACTCGTAAGCAGATCTTTGTTTACATTGATGAGAAGCTAATTTAGAAAGGATGAGGCGATTTAATTTAAATAAGATTGAAAACGAAATGCATAGTTAGTTCGAATTTTACTTTAACATTTAAAAAATTGTGAAGAAGTGAAGCATGACTGTTGTCTCATAAAATTAGGATTTAAGGATATAAGGAATAGGGATTTAAGTTAGTTAAACACATAGCAATATGCTTTAATTTCTACACACATAACCGTTTCTAGAATTTACTTAATATTGCAGAGTGTGTTTCACTTATTTTAAGTTGAAGTAAGAATTATAATACTGTTGAGACACACATGGTTAAATAACATTTAACAAATTGTAAAAAAACGTATATCCGTAAGATGTACAAGTACATAAACCTGACGGATTCTTGCAATCTTTTGCAACTTTGTTTCAATCAATTTATATTTTCATATTGAGAAATACCTTGTATAATCCACATACTATTTAATGAGCATAATTTATGTGTTGTACGCGTGTTTTTTAATAAAAAATAGAATAGACACATCATGGCTTGTGATAGGTAAACTTAGACATAGCTAGATATTCTCGTGCACATAAGAGTATGTCATTTAGAAAAGCTTATTAATTACTTCATGACAAATAGCTTTTTGCTATGTGTATAATGCATTGAAGTATTCTTGATGGAAATCTCGACAAGGCTAATCTGAGGAATTCAAGACTTATTTATTATGGCTGTGACAGAAATTACTCGTTTGGCCTCATCACGTTTGACTAGACTGTCTATTTAAGGGTAGACCAGTCAACAAAATTGCTATCTCTTACGACTAAAGACGGCGTTTGCCTTTCTGGTTTACTCTTGTCTATTTATAATTGTATTAATGGTAATATCTAACGGATTTTAAATGGTTTTGTTAGTTTACTTCAGTTTCAACCATATATTAGTAACATGCAAATTATAGAAATTTTTTATATTGATTAAGGTGAATAGTAATGTAACACAGATGATAATAATCACGATATTGATTGTGGTCCTGATAACGTCTTTGTCATCTTTGTTGAAAATAATGATTGTGATATGTGTTGAGTGTCGGCATGGATTATGATTGTGGAAGTGATGGTGGAAAGTCCTGTGATTCATATTTATTTCTGTTCATTTTATAGCGTGTCGTGTTGATGTTATTGCACAAACACAAGTGTGTGCTTTTATGTAAACATCAGTACTAGTACTTTTCCGATAGAAAATATCCCCGTGGAGACTGAGTATTTAGAGGCCGCGATTCACTGTATACGAAATGTCTTTGGCTTTCACG